>NC_090928.1:819213082-819516113 GCF_040938575.1 Ambystoma mexicanum | reverse complement strand
CCCTTCCCATCCCACATCCCCACAGGATCACACATGGCGGGTGGGAATTTCCTGTGCACCCCATGGTGCAGCAGGAGGAGGAAAGATAGAAACCTTTGAAGCACTGGCAGCACAGCAGCACCTTTGTCAGATCCTTGGCTCAGATGATGTCTTACAATAGGTCACACCAAGGTAACTGCTCTGCTACTTGTAAAATCCTGACCCAGAATCAGGTCGCCCACAAAAGATTATGTATGACGTTCACCAAAAACATGTACTGCACTAAGGTGCGAAAGGTTTCCCCCTTCTGTCAACACTCAAGTCCTGAGGCAAGCAGCTCTATGCACCAGCCCAGAGGCTGGCTATCCTAGGCCAACTGAGGAGCCACTGTGCTGTGTTACTCGGCCTCATTATGGGTCTAGCAGAAACCTGGCCCGTGATACAGGCACCCAGACCCGAATAAAATTACCGGCATCTGACTTCCCGGTACCATCGGGCTACTCCAAGTCCGGTGGACGGAAAGTCAGGTTCCGGTAATTTTGATAGGCCCCATTCCCGTGGAGTCCAATAGGACTCCACGGGAATGGGGAAACAGGAGCACCGGCACTGTTAACAACAGAGCCGGTGCTTCCATGAAACTCTGCGAGCAGGTGCCGTGTCACCTGGCAGGTCTGACCCTGGCAGGTGGGATGGCACCCACCCGCAGAGTTGTAGTGTAGCGGTCTGGAATCAAAGGCGCTGGTAGGCTTACCAGCACCATTGTTTCCGGACCGGCACAATTGTAATGAGGCCCACTGTTACAGTTTAGGGGGTATTCTGAAATAGGGGCATTAATCCCATAGATGGAGGCTTCAACCCATTGGCTCATCAGCCAAGCACATAAACCAATTGTCCGAACAGTTGGTTACTCTTGTAATGAGCAGCGTGACTATTGCAACAACACATCATCAGTAGGTAAAACTATTCCGTCACATGATGGTCTATACCCAGCTCATGTTCACTATTAGTGGGTGAACAATCTAACCTTTGCTGAATTCTGATTCACATTAATAGGAAGAGCTGACATGGAAGGATCAAAATGTGAAGTCATTGTGAATGATTTGATGCCACAAGACAGTTATCCCTGTGGTACTTATCTGACACCTCCTGCTGGAAAGAAAAAAACTCAGAAGGATCACAAGGCCCTGCTTACACAATCTATCTTCATGGGTAAAATCGAGATTGAGTAAGCTTTTGCCCTTTGTCTCCCTCGGGTGTTTCTTTCCTACCTGAGCTTTCTACCTGAACTTGCCTTAGGACACCTGCATTATCACTGGTGCACTGCCCCAGTAAATCTCCCCACCTGCCAGTGTTCCCGGAGTGGGTCGCACCGGGTCTGAGCCGGGTGTGTGAAAATTTGAGGGGGTATGTATACTTCTGCTCACTATATAGTTGTGGTAGAGGCACAGAACACCAAGATCAAGGTTCTCGAATAGTACCTTTGGATGAGCAACCAAGGCTGAGACACAAAGGAGGAGATGCAGGCTGGTTCTTGTCATGTGCTAACACAGTTATTTTATTAAGTGAAATAAGGTTCAGGCAATCTTATACCAATGAATAATGCACATTGTGCTCTGCACATACTATTCTAATAATGGCATAACTCTATGTGGTACCACCATATGCCTACATTCATTAACAATGCACCAATTGATGACAGATATTAAAAAGCATAAGAATTACTAAGCATTGGGTAACTTCATAGACAATAATCTAGAAAAACAGGCAATATTCAGAACGTTGGCAGAATGCTATCTTTAGGACCAAAACAGCATTACTGTGTGAGGATCCTCCCAACTGGGCAACCTGTAAGGAAAGGTTATAGAGTACTTTACGTTATATATTACAGCCCAGTCCAAATATGTTCATTTGTAGTTTGCTTCTCTTTCTACACTTCCCTCTTGCCCAAATTACCTGGGAAGCCAGAAGAGAACAGGATCCAAGACCGATCTGGGACGGACACCTGGATGAATCCTGAAGATGGAAGATGCTCTTCCTTGTCACAGTTCCTTTGGTGCCTTGTCAGGCAAAGTGGTGGAGTTTCCTCACTTTACTCAATGAGACCCCTCGAGAATGTACCCCTTTGGAAGAAGGAGTCCCTGGTATGTTGGTGTTGAGCAGAACAAGGGAACAGGCAGTGTGGGAAAGGCATCAATGCAGGTCTATCGCAGTGGTCTGGTTGCTACACCGGTTGTGGATGTCCCACAAAGATGAAACCTGCTGTGGACCTTGAAAAGGCCTGGATGAAGAGGATACCTCCTTTGGTGGTCATTTATGACTTTCAGTTGTGAGGGGTGGATTGGCAGAATCAGGCTTTGGGTTTTGGGATATCACAGTTCACCGCCTTTCAGTTCTTTGATGCTGTAGCTGCAGCACAGACCACAGAATGGCTTCTGGTGATGTGGACATGACAAATGGACTGGAATGCAGTCCCTCACCAAATCTGGACCCTTGGTATGCTTTAGTTGTGGATTGTTGGTGGAAAATCCCCTGTATCTTCTCTGTAGTGGAACAGTGGATGGATGTCATTGCTGCAGTAATAATAATAATAATAATAATAATAATAATAATAATAATAATAATAATAATAATAATAATAATAATAATAATAAATAGCATGTAAACAGTTGTAATAATTGAACTGTTGTAGGTGTATTAGGAACATGAAAATGCCCAACACAGATATTTGAAAAACTTTATAGATTTAGTGACGTGTGAGTAGAGAATAATAGCATCTTATCTTTTTGTTTTGCAGAAGCAGATGAAACTTCTTTTGGATAACATGTTTAGTGAAGACCAGTTCTACATGGTCACATTTCAATGATTCATAGTGGAACTTGAAGTTAAGAAATGTGTATGAGTTTAAAGTAGGATTTTTATTTTAATGACACCAATCATTTCCTACAAGCATTGTAGCCATAGCCCATTCTAACAATACATATTAGATTGATTCTTAACACAGTGATGTACACATATTAGTAAGTTGATAATAGTAGTTAAATATATTTTAATTAGCTTTTTCAAATGTTGTTGTTGTAGAATTTCTCTTGAAGAAGTCCCCATAATACCCAAGTAGAGATTAAATGCATCAGGCTTCATAGCAAACACAAACATTTGTTAAGAAAGAACGGAAAAAAGATTTTTGCAGAAAAAATAAGAATCAATAAAAGATTGATATTGTTCATCTGTTAATAAGAAATGGAACATTAGCCAAATAATGGCATCATACTATGAAATAAGCAGACAAATTAATTCACAGTTTTCTGTGATAATCTGAATTTGCAAATATGTACAAAATTTCATGAATTTCCTTATGAAAAAAGGAAAAGGAAATAATAATCATTGGTGGAATTTTCCACTTTACGTGCAAACTGGAGTACTCCACCCAGTGTGGAGGTAAAGTGAGGAGACACCTCCTGTCAAGAGGTAGCACCAACTTACTTCCAAATATGGAAGTACGGAGGCAGGTTAGGAAAGTGGGATTAAAGTGGGGGTAATGGAATTAATGCTATTGTCAAACCACATTTTCCAGCAATTGCAAACTCATAATGAGACCCTTTGGATCCTCAATCTTGGACACCACTGCACCACATTACACTTTGATCACTGTGCAGCCTTTGTCACAGTATAATGTGAATCTATTATCAACATACTGCTCAACACCAGGGGAGTGAAAAATAACGTCCCCTGCTGGTGCATATCCTACCAAAATAATTGCTGTCATTTTATCCTGATGAAAATATCCCAATCATCATCTCTACCTGGCAGATGCAGAGCCCCATAGGGATCAGGTGCTCAAACATGATCTTCAAACTCTACGTGAGATCCTTTGGAACATCCCTGACCAGGCATAGCATTACATCCAACAATATGCAGACTGCACGCAGTCTACTGGAACATATTATTCAAGAATGTTATCAACTATCTCAGTGCCTGCCTCTCCTTGGCCTGCATGTCCAGTGCATACCACAATCTGAACTCCATCAAGATAGAATTCATGCTTCTCATCAAAACACTGAACTCCACATATCCAGGGCTGTCTGTCTTCCATTAACTGTCAGGGCTTCAATCCTGCACTTGACACGCTGCACCAAGAGTATTTTATTCTAAAAAGAAAGGCAGCTGTCCATCACGACCCACATTGTATAGTATTGTATTCATCATTTATATAGTGCCCTTTCCCCATTTGTATGGTCCCAATGCGCTTTGTGGTTGTAATGCCCTTGAGGACTGCAGTACATGTATAGGATGTTTTAAGGCTTTAAATTAAAAGATGCATAGACCCCCAGAGACTCAATGTTACCTCTAGACCTGCCTATTGCAATAGCCTCCTCCTTAATCTGCCTTCGTCCACTCGGTGACCCCTCCACCAAATACAGAATAGGGCAGCATGATGTATCCTTGTCCTCAAGCCCCTGCACTGCCTCTCACCTGCCCTTCAAAGTCTTCACTGGCTCCCGATTGCAGTACGACTTGAATTCAAATCACTCTGCAGTATCCATAAGGCTGTCTGGGGCCATGGACCTCTATATCTGCAACTCTTTCTGACTCTTTCTGACCAAATACTCCCCCTCTAGACACCTGTGTTCCTCTGGCACAAACTCCTTGCGTGTGAAGCGCTTTGCTAAAAAGAGAGCAGGTGGGCGATCACTTTCCTCAGCGGGGTCCCTCCCTTCTATGGAACAGCCTCCCCCTCCCTCTTCGTCTTGAGCAGGACCTCCTTACGTTCTGGAAAAGCCTCAATACCTTACTCTTTACCTCTTCCTTCCCTCCCTCTCTCCCCTGCTAATCGCTCAGTAGCTTGACTGGTGTGCAGGGCTCTAATGCATCCTTGGGGCCCTGACCTCCCACATCTCTCATCCTAGCTGCTGTCTATTCTCTGCACTTGCCTTGGCTCACCCTCCACACTAGAGGTTGCACTTACCTTCTTCATTGCACTTCACCTGCTGCTCTCCAGGAGGACCACAGCACCTATCCCATACCTCTCTCCCCTTTGCACTTGCATGTTCTGAACACTCATAAGGCATAGTTGGTTTGTCTTCCCCTCCGTATTTTGTCTCTTGTTATTTTGTTGTAATTAATGATTTAACATTGTTGTAATTACATTGTCTATCATCCCTTGTCCCCTCACTATCGCCCTGTGGGCGCTTTAAGACATTATTTGCTTCCTGTATAAGCGCTTTAGAAGTGAACAATAAATAAATACATATTTGCCCGGTTACAACTTATGAGGGCTGGTAGGACCCAGTAAGCAGCCTAGAGATCAGGCACATGGGTGGGTGCTGTTGGAGGTTTAGGATACAGTGCTAGTGCTGAAGATTTGATGGATGCTCAGCTAGACCGAATATTTGTATTCAGAGGTTTCAGTGTGGATGGCTACGTGTGCTGCTTGCCAGGAATAGCATAGTCATAGCTGCATTCTAGGGTGCATGGATGGGTGGCTGTGCCAGTGGCCTGTATCCACAGACATGGTGAAAGGTATACGTACTATACTCTTGGATGGAGTTCAACTGCAGTGTTTTTTTTCTTGGTCCATTGCGTTTTGCTGGTTTCGCTACCTGTGGTTTCCCTGGAGTGAAAAGTCTGAGCAGTGGGAGAGGGGCCTGTAGGGACGGGGTGAGGGGTGAGGGATGTGGTGAGGACGATAGTTTGTTACGGTTTGACTCTGCAAATGCTACTGGCATCTATTGGGTATTGGTTGGTAGGAGTGGTTGAATTTGTGGGGTACCCCTGCAAACAAGCATTACCCTTAAAACCCACTGCAACCTAAGGAAGGCTGTACCATGCATGCTCCCTCCTGCCTTACAGACAAAGTCACCATCTCTGGCAGACAAGGCTAAAGCAGCAGGAATGCCCCCAAAAAGAACCAGGATAAAAAAAACAGTTTAAAACATCTGGGTTTGTTCCCCAGACTGTGGAACATGTAACCAATCAATTTAAAATGCACCCCACCCGTATGGAAATCTGAAAGGAATTGAGACACCTTTGAATAAAGGAAAAGTGTAACAAAATCACATATTTATTGTCCCGGGGGAGAATGAATGTATGCTTTGGTCTGATGGAGGCACTCATGTCTTACTGCCCCCCATGGAGGTTTTACATAGTGTATCACTCCCCTCCCTCATTGAGGGTGACCCCAGAGTTCGGTGTTCCAGAGGGTAGTGCAAGATCAATGAAATGGTAGAAGAGCTAATGCCAGTGAGACGGAAGGTAATCTCATGAACATGGAAGTGCACAACTCTAACCAGATCCTCTGGGGAGGCAAATAGTAGCAATGTTATGTTAAAAATAGCAAAGTATGTGGACTGCAATCGTTGTTCAAAGACCAGTAAGGAAAATCCAAGTGCAAACTGTCAGTGCACCTATCAGGATGGACAGAGAAAATAGGTAATTATTGTTTTTAAGCTGTGATCCATTGGTCCATTTCCCCCCAAGCTTGAGAGGGTGCTCTCATCCAAAGCAGAGCACACTCAAGCCACTCAGTAAACACACTGTACACTTCACTCCAAGATGGAGCTGGCATCATGTTAAGCCTCAGTTCATGGAAACACAGGAAACACATGCAGCATACAGATATTGAATGGAGAAAAGGGAACTCCTATGGACAGGCACATTTAGAAATGGGAAGAGTGTGCACCTGCTTAGAAAGGACCAATCACAAACACCCAAACTGACAAAGAAATTGACCCAGCAGGTTTGCTTTTATCGTGACAGGGAAGCACTATTTAAACACTGTGTTGTGAAGTGGATGTATTGTAATTCATAGAAGAAACAAAAACCTTAGGTCCTACAAAGAAGACATGTTTGATTTCAGCCAATCGTTTTGACGGATACTGACAGTTTGCTGTAGAGGCCCATTTAACATTTTCTCAGATAAGCAATCGGTACACTTCATGGGCAATTATCAATAAACATATCCTCAACAATTCTTTCAAATTGTAGATACAGATATACTAGGAGACCTCAATGTTCACTTCTTTGGATAAAAAATCATTATCTACATGGCTTCACAAGCCCCAAATTATCGAATGATTTTCAGAATAGGCTTAACTGCCCAGCATCAATGGAATAAATGCACGAGACCCCACTCATGTTGTCCAGTAGCAAAACATCTGAAAATGATGGTCTCTGAACCGCCTGATTGAACTGTGCATCCAGTCAGCGTTGAATCAGCTGTTCAACAGACCCTAGTAGCCTCTTGATCAGCAATTCGTTGAGCAGCTGTTTGAACTCCAGTGAGCTTCTGTTTGACACTGTCTTGTCCCAAGTAGAGACTGTCACCTGTTTGATTTGAACCAACTGCTTATTTTCCAGACCTCATATCAAACCGCTGGAGGCATCATGTCATGCATGAACCTGACCCAATGGTTACCAATACTCCATCCCCATCCCCAACCCCCACTTGCCTTCTTTAAAGAAAATTTCAAGAGTGGACGTGCTGTGAACACTTCTGTCCCAATCTTATGGGCCGTACTAATAGCAATAACACCCTCGCAGGGGGGACGTTACCACTTCAGGTAATTCCCTGGGGCATTTGTTAACTATGTAAATATGGACCCCGGGGCATTACCTGAAGTGGTAATGCCCTCCTCCTCGGGGCTTATTGTTTAATTCACATCTGTTGGTACATATTCAGTGGCAGTATTTGCTCTGTATTCTGGGACTTGAAATCCGGGTTATATAATCGGAATCTTGTAAACTGCACTCATAATCAGGCCATCATTTCAGGGGGTAAAAGAGCAGCCCTGCATTTTGTGCAGTGTTTACATGCAATATTGTTGGTGTGAACATGTAAGTAATGATGTCTTTCTATTATGTTCTAACTTGATCCGTAAAATTATTCATACAAGCAAAGCTTTTTATTGCGACATTGGAAGACTTTGATAAGCTACTGTTCATGGATGAGACATCCACGACAATTGAGATTTTGATTTAGATGGTGTTTCAGAAGAAGGGGCACTTGTTGAGCAAACCACTGCAATGCTCCATGTGAATGCCCATATCATCTTTGTTGGGGGAGGGTAGTATTTCCCAAAAAATGCCCGGGACACAATGTCATCTTTGCATTCATAATTAACAAAGTCTTCTTCAAGGAGAAAATTGTTCATGTAGTGCCTCATTAGAATATGTATTATACCAAAGATACCCAAGAATTAAGAATAATAGAAGAAAATGATGGCAAGCATGTTTCTGTTGTGTTGTGGGATTTATAGAGGTCCAGAGTCTTTTTTCTCAAGATTTAATCCTGGTTGAAATGGTGTGAAGCCGGCACATGGGATATTTAAAACAGGTTCATAAACACAAGAACAAGGCAGAGTTAATTGATGGTATTTACATTTTTTAGAATGAACTGCTTTCAGGAGATATTTGCTGACCAAAAATTACCCACATTAAAAAGGTGCTACCAATGTTCATGGCAAGAGATAAGACATTGATCAATATGATATTCATGCATTGTGTCTGTATACAGGCCTTATTTATAATATTTTGTACTCACAACTTTGATGAAATAAAATGAGGTGATCTTGTATAATTCTCAATATGTTCATCATTCTTTCTTTGTTTTGCTCACTCACCACTCACTCAGATATGAATGGGTGTGGGAGGGGTGTGGGAGGGGTGGGTACATCAGGGTTAAGAGGGCAGCTACATGCCATAGCTACATGCTCTTCTATCAGGGAAAAGACCTACTGACAAACTCTCTCCTTACACAACACACCCAGTAAACCTTATTGACCAATCCCTTGCACTGCTCAGTTTCATTTGCATACCACTCAACCCCAAAATCCCTGTATGTAATACGCGCTGTCCGCAGACAACCGTGCTGTCCGTGGGCAAATCGACAAATCTGAGCATGGGGGATGAAAAATTAAATAGTGTGCCCCATTTCCCCTTTGAGGTTGGCTCTGAAAAGAGCCTTTTTATTTTGCAGATGCTTCAGAAACACCATTTACTTTCAATTTCTTTGTTTTCCTTATTTTCCTCCAAAAATCTTCACATTAGCTTCTCAAAAGCAACCCTTATGTTCCAAAACAGCACAGCATTTCCCATAAACGATAAAGAAATGCCATCTTCTTTAAAGTAATCCACATTACCAGACTCAATGTTGTCATTGTTGCAAAACAACATGCCCGATCTAGTCATAAAACCAAACATTCCTCGGTTCACTAAGCACCTAGCAACATATTCCTGAGGGCAAAAAACATAACTATTGTCCCATATTGCCCAAGGTGTCAACCCAGAAAAATAAATTTGCAATTTGGAAGGACTTTCATGATTGCCTGAACCAAATTTTGCAGATCTTGCAACAAAGGTGGGTCGCAAACATAGCCCAAATGCACAGCACCAGATTGTAGGACAACTACATGTGGACTATGAAACCTAGCCACATCCTGACAAATTACTAGAATTTCCTGCAAATTCAAATCAGGCACAGTTCTCCACACCACATCCACTCCTTTTGATTCAAAATGGTTAGCCACATTCCTAGATTTTGCATACTGCTTCAAACCATTTACAATCATATCTCCAACCACCAACACCCTGGGCTTAATTTCGACTGAGGCGGAACGGGTTAACGGGCTCCGCTAAAGGAGGCGGACACGTTAAACCCGTTCCACCTCATTACAAGCTCCCCTTGCGGGACCCGGTAAGTAACACCTGGTCAAACCAGGCGTCCTTACCGTGTGCTGCGAGGGGAAGAGGGAGCAAACAACGGGCTGTGCGCAATCGGCCCGTTGTTTGCACCCTCTCCCATTCAAATCTGAGCCCTATGTGGACTCAGATGGGAATCGGGAAGTTCTGGGCCCGGGTCCTGGATGGAGGAATTACTTGGCCCTCCGAACTCAGAATGGCCCGGTAATTCCCCACTCTGGGGACCCGGACCCAGACCCGATTTCAGCGGCAGCCATGCTGCCAATAGTGGCATGGCTACGGCCGAAGTCGTAATGAGGCCCCCTGACTTTCTGCACCTCTGCCATCTTCACTACACACAGCCTCTCTCAATTCGAAGCAGAACCTCAACACCTGATTGGTTAATCCTCAAAATACACTCCCACTTCATGCTCGTAAACCCCGGATGCAGCATGTCCTGTCTGCAAACAGCCACGCTGTCCACGGAGCAAGTAAGTAACACTAAGGGCAGCCCTTCTACTCTTTCCACTGCACTCTCGGCACCATTTCCTCATTGGCTACTGTTAAGCAGTCACACAATCATCCACCAATCACATCCAAGAACTCTACATCTAACTCTGCCATCACAGATCAGCTCTTTAGATGTACTATTGATCACTCTTAGTACAATGTGGCTGTCACTGCAAAGGACCTACAGCAACAACTACTATAAAACTTCCCAAGATTTCCACTTGCAGATTCAAGCACATCCACATGCAAGAACACAGACTACAGGTATGAATATTTTCTTCACAGTACATGTACACCTCTTCTAGAAATACAAAACATCCCAGGAGCATAGCTCAGTGGCAGCGTGCACGCCTTGAAAGCAAGACGACACGAAGCAACACAGATTAGATCCCCAGTTCCTCGCTTAGAAACCTCTGGGTGTTTAAGTGTGTTATAAATACGCAACTAAATCAAAATAATTACGCAACTAAAAAACAAACAATTCCTGTATCAGCACTTCGATGCCCGTGGGCTGTGTAAGCACTTTAAAAATGTAAAATAAAATAAATAAAAATATTAACAACAGAGTAAATGCCACTGACCCCGTATAAACTGTAAAATGAACTTACTGTCATTTCTCCCATCTGCTATGATGAAGTGTCACTTCCAAACCTTTCAGCTCTCCAAATTTTTCTTTACGCCCACACCCATCTATAAAAATACTGTTTCATATTATAAGATGTGAAAACTAACAGTATAATTATGTAAAAGACTCTCCAGTTTGTTATAAAATTACACTCAGCCAAGATGAGTACATACATCTTCATTCAAGCACACACACAGGCAATATCGTTAGAAAGGCTCCCAGATCAAACAACACCACTGCCTCTATATCAAATCCTTCTGCTTTATTACTCACACCTTCACAAAGGCATACATTGAATACTTGTATGTACAATCTCTGCCAGTTACCCTGTAAAAATAGCACAAAATGCATATGAATATTTCTTCTATCTCGTAACATCCATTAACATAACATTAAAAAAACAAGTGTGCTCTATATGTTTACTATTATAGTCATTCGAAAAACATATTCAGCTAACAGATTCTAAATAAAATATACAGGATGCACATAGGCAAAGAAAAGTGCAAAACAATATCTACATTAAGAAAAGTGCTATAAACACACATATGCACTAACTTCTGTCTTTAACACTTTCAGTGAACCCCAGTCTCCTGAAAAGCAGCAGCGTCTGAAGTACAAACAAGGACTTTGAAGAAACCTACTCTTTCCATACACAAAAGTAAGTACAAAACCAACATAATGTTCTAACTGTTACTCAAAACACTAGCATAGCATTTTAGTTTTGTAGAAGAAACTAATCTATTAACCCTATACCATTAGATGAAGTATTAGTGCATCCCCTTGCCAGCTACATGCATTATATGTCATCCGAAGCCCAGTATAGCAACGCACAAACACAAGAATAGCCTTCCCAACTTGATGTACCTGCCAATTGCACAATCACAAACCTCCACAATCATACTTACCATCATAATCAGACACTCATGCACAAAGCACGCATAAACTGCACAACAGCCCAACCCACATTTTCTTTTTTTCTCCAACAGACCCCAAATAATTCCTACCAAAAAGCAACTCTGTAGAAAGCAAGGCAGAAGTAGAGCAAATCAAAATAAAAGTGACCAAAATAAGCATCCATCTCTAGCAGATTTTGTACAAAAAGTTCAAACAAAACAGCTCAGACAGTGATTAAGCGCAACCAAACAAGCTTGCAGTACAGAAACTACACCTCCTCCATCAAACTGTAAAACCAAACAGAAAGTGATTAACAAGACTTCAACTACCACTATTGCTAACACTGGACCTATAAATCTTGATGTAGTGGCAAGTAAGCATACCAAAAGAATTGTTTTACAAAAAATGTTCTGCCACAGAGTCCTTCAGAACCTTTTAAAAACAGGAGTGAAATCATGGAAAACCCTTAAAAACTACCGTAGAAAATTAAACCTGGAAGCTATCGTAGACAGTGCAATCCTTCTCAAAAGGAAGTTATTTATTTTAGTTTTAAACAGGATGAAATCACTAACAAAACTAACTACTAAACTATGAAAAAGACTTCTCAATAAACGGAATGTCACCAAAAATAGCTTCTTAAACATCTGTGGAGGTGAATGGAGTCACACCACGACCACAGAACCATATTTTAATGAAGAAGAATATAAACAAAAGCAAACAAACCCAATTGCCATACATAGCAGTGGACGAGGGTATGAAAAACATAATAACACCATTATGAACAAGAAACTTTGCTCACAAAAATATCCCCAGAAAACTCAGTATCACCTCCCAATCTATTGAACCAAAATGTCCAGTCTACAAATGGCCGTGCACATCAATGTGTAACATTGCCAAAAAATCTTTCAAATCTTTATGCCAGTTCCTCAATTAGTATGTAAAGAGCAAATACACATTCAAAATGAAACTAGTTGTCATGCATCAGCCCTGGAGATTTGTTTATCATTGGAGATACTACTAAGATGGCTGCCCGTTCCATTTCAACGGTCTAGTTTATTCCAATATGGCTGATGGAATCTATAAACCAGCAAGCCAGAGCAGCGTTCGGAGCATTGTATCATTATTCGTTATGTGCCCAGCTAGTCGCTTTCAGCGTCAAGCCTTCCAGCATTTGCTTTTCTCTCTAGTCCTAGTCCCTTTTCTTGCTTATCTACTATCCATACACAAGTGGTGTTCTCTGGTTTTCAGGTAAGGTGATTAGGATCTTAGTCTCTGTACTTTCTAACACTATGTGTACTACCAAGTGTCTTCCGTGTATGTATTTTTTCCCTACTACTTCTCTCAGCCGGAGCTTTCAGCGTATGCTTTTGCTGTTTGCGTTACCTGCTGTTCTTACTTTTCTGTCCTTATCCTTACCTCTTCTTTCCTTTTCTTTGAGATTTCTCCTGTTTTTCTGTTTGGAACGTCTCTCCTTCGTTCCGTCGGACCGAGACTTTCCCTCGGTTGGAAAGCAGCCCAGAAGACAACGAGACCACACGACACCGGAGGCAGAATCCTTGCTTCACTGCTTTTCTCAGGGAACGAGCAGAGCAAGGTTTGGGTGTTCCTGCTACGTGTCCGGAGCTCCACGGCTGCAGGAATCGACCGTCCAGCCATCAAACAACAGCAGGACTTCCAGTATTCCACGGATTCCTATCCCGAGGAGGACAGAATACTGGTTGTTTTTTTTTGCCTGGTGGCTTTTTTCCCAATTTTAGGGCATGCTCCTCGGATATCCCCTAGATCTGTCATTAGCCAGATCACAGAGGCTACCGAGGGAGTACGTCCCTATCTCCGACAAAAAAAAAAGAGAAGAAGCCTGCTGAAGGAGGAAGAGTCAAGAAGAAGAAGGCTGCAATCAGGGTGGAAGAGGTACTGGAGGAGACAGCTGAGGAGGAGTCGGGGTAAGGTGGAGACAAACCGTGACACTACTACAAAATATGGATGCCTGTCCAGTGCGCACATACACAGGACTACAAGGACATTCATTAGCCTGCATTTCAGGACTTTTGCAAAAGCACCTTCCATCATATTAAAATGATATCAACACTTCATTCGACTATAAGAAATCTAGTCCAAAAATCCTACTATGCTAAAAGTCCTGATTTAGCACTAGCCAACTTAAATAACAGTCTTCTGTACAGCCAAACAATTACTCGAAAAAATAGACCATATCCAGAGAAAATATTTTAGAATTGAAAGCCACTTACAAAATGAAATAGATGTACAACAAACTAACAACTACTGTACAAATAGCAACCTTCTATTAAACAAATACAAAAAAGAAAATTCAAAGTTTTAAAAGTACCTTCACTGAAGTAATAATCCATGTCTGCGTATGTTGCTGCAGAACTTCTTATAAAAGTACCACAAAAGCTATAGACATAACATAAAAAATAGAAGACAATGAAGATTTGAAATGGTTCCAATTAGCTCACCTTATAGCAGAAAACAAATACGACATTACTGACCCCGTAGACTTTGCAATTACTGCATTGCAAAACTTGAAAAAAACTAAACGCCTTTACGTACTATCACAAATAACTTGGAATTATTCCCACTACCAAAACCCCTGAAACAACTACATTTATATGAGAGCATCATAATTCAAACAGTGCACCCATGTCAAACAATAATATGCCTCCAACCAAAAAACAGCAAAGTTACCTCTCTCTGAATTAGTCAAAGGCATTCATGGCAAAGTAGTTTATTTACCATTAGATCTCACATAAAATGTACACACTCTAGGAGTGCAATGGCCAATAGATCAATCTTTAATTGTCTTAGTAAATGGCGTATCTACAAAAGACAAAAAGAAATTGGCACCAACTAGTGGACTTACATAAAGTTAGACAAGCCCTGCAATATCTAAAAAACAACAATGAATACTACAAAGAAATTAATATTGAAGAACACCTGAGAGAAACCATTGAAATAATTCAAGAGTCACCAGAAACCTGTCAATTTCAACTTCTAAATCCTCCTATAAAATCCAATATTTCAGACCATTATACAATTCATCCTTTACACTCTAGAGACGGTATAGATGATGCACTGGAAATGTATCAAATGCGACAAGCCAAAGGATCTCCAATCAGCATATGGGAAAAAAGTATAGAAGCAGAGGCCCTTCCGCTACTCTTTCTAACTGGAAAATTAGGAAGGTACTATGATAGACCCACACAGATAACAGCATCTGAATATCGCTCTCTACGAAAGTATTCTGACGACCCCAGATTCAGACAAAACATGGAATACATAGTCCATCTTCTCTTTAAAAGTGAACTAGCAACTCTATGCTACAGAGTTGCATAAACATTAAAATCAGGTACCCATTTTCAAAATATGTCAGCTACGCAATTATTACAACAAGTGCAAGAAAGAGATGAGGTTTTACAGTCAAGTATTACAAATCTTTTAGCAAACATGTGTGGTACAAAGGAATACTGGTTCCAATGTCACAGAGATGTATGCTGTATGATAAGAAACCTTGGCCCACCCACTGGTTTGTAACATTAAGTCGTGCAGAATATGCATGGGAAGATTTACATGATTTCCTACGCATAGCAAACAAAAATAAAACAAACATAGATATAAGAAACACCAGGAAAACTCTGCTTTCTAGATCCTGTAAATGTATCAAGATATGTCCATCATCACTTCATTGCTCAGCTACACTTTATTTGTAACAAGACTGTTCTTCCCCTCGGAGAAGTTCAACACTTCTTTTGGAGAAAATAATACCAAGTCAGAGGAGCACCACACATCTACATGCTATTATGGATTAAAGATGCTCTTAAATTTGGTCAGGACAGTGATGGCACTGTTTTTTCAGTTTATCCAAAAATATGGCACTTGTGAAATCCCTTCACAAACAACAAATAGTGTAAATGTGGGAAATATTGCTGTTGCAAATATATTTAAAAAAAGGGAAATACTACACCAAATGCCACTTTGGTTTCCCTAGACCAGTTTCAGAAACAGGTCAAGTAAACAACTTCATGTCTCCAGTCTGTCATAGTGTCAAAGGTAAATCACCTACAAACACATATAACTTAAAAAGAACAGAAGAATCAAAATACATCAATGATTAAATGCAATCATTGCCCTCCTACGGAATGCAAACATAGATGTGCAGTACATTGCAGACAATTCCACTGCAGTTCTGCAGTTGCATGATGTGTCACAGCCTACTTAACCAAGGCACAGAAAACAGAGCTTCAGGACCTCTGGCATGAGTTATCATCTGACAAAACACTATCACAGAAATTGTACAGCTTAGGCATAAAAATGCTCTTTCATAGAGAATGTGGCTGCTATGAAGCTGCAGACATTTTAACCGGTACTGCCTTGTATGGAAGATCTGACAATATAGTATGGCTAAGTCTTGGTCCTGCCAACCTAATGTTGGCTTTGATTCACCACAGATTACAAGAGGTCCTCAAAAAAGAATACGACCAGCTCTTTGGAGCTAAACACATTATTGTTTTCGGATATCTTCAATTGACACGAGTGAAAGCTGAACCTATTTTTAAAACCTTGGGGCACAAACTATGCCGTAAAACTCTTGGCAACATAGGAAATATTAACGTTTGTCAACATTTCCAATACAGAGAATTAACTGAAAACATGCGCCAATCTGCAGACCTCACATACACCAACTTTTTTAAAATTATTGGAGTTGGTGTACTATCTCAAGAAGCACAATCAATATTAAAAACCAGGCACATCCATACACTCTATGGCCATAACTCATGTCCTACTGATGTCATGCAACAATTAGCACACAAAAATGTCAATTGTATGTCCTTGATACTAACTCTTGCAAGCTGTTCCAAATTCAATGAAACAAGGTTGAAAAACGAAATGCAACCAATAATTGAAATTTGCTCCACAGATAAACTGGACGTACATGGCATGACACTACCCATGTGTCAACAAGTCACAACAAGACTAAATACCCTAGAAAACTCTACCTCCAACACAGCTGGTTTGTGGAAATATTAAAATTATCTTTAAACTGTAGAGTAATGCGTAAAAGCAACCTTGACGTGGAACAATGACTAGTTAATGGAGCACTTGGTACAGTTGTTGGCTTTTAAACATACCCACGTGACAACAACATTCAATTTGTCAATATTCTCTTTGACAAACTATCAGAAGTTAAAAGGATAGGACACTCAACAGCCTGCTTCCTTCTTTTTAAAGACATGTATGCACGCAAAGAACAGTTTTCACTAAATCTAGCATACGCAGTGACCATTCAAAAATCACGTCTTACCCTAGATAAAGAATTAATAGATATTGGTAGCACAGTCTTTAAAGAAGGCATGAGCTATGTAGCACTATCACACTTACGTACACTTGACAGGCTTTTTCTCACTATCATGCTTATGTACACTTGACGGGCTATTTCTAATCAACTTTGATGCAAGTAAAGTAAATGCTGATAGTCCTTGCATTCTATAATACAATATGCTGCTTTCACTATACTCCCCCCATCTGAAAGCCTATCTTGTTCCACAACAAGCAAAATGTTGTAAAAGAAAACTACTTCAAACTGAAACGATACAGGATTTCACTCCAATTCCTCCAAAGAAAAAAAAAGAAACTACTACTTCATCAAGTACCACAATCAAACAAGAATCTAGTGATTAGAGTAACTCAACTACTTCTTCAAAGAAGCAACACACAATCCAAACAAATGAATTCCACACAGAACTATCAAGTCAATTCACATTTTCAAATGTAACTGCTGTAAATTGCTGCGCAAATGTATCAATAAATATTCTATTCCAATCGCCACCAATTATTGGGAACATTTACTTACACAGTACAGACCAATTGTGTTTGCAAATGTTAGTCCTTCATAGAAATTCAACCAACAATCCTGACAACACTTACAGTGTTCATGGAATAAAACAAGAATTGGACTACTGCGCTGGAATGGTCAAATTCACTATAAACTCACAAGAAGATCCACAAGAATTTCTAATGTACTTCCTACAAGTACTGGAAAACAAAATCATACCTATGAATGAAATCTTTCAGATTTCATACATGTGGAAACATACATGCACTCTCTGCATCCATGTGGCACAGGAAGAAGTCCCTAATGAACGCTTTGTATATGTATCCATACCTAACTGTGAATCCATTCCATTTCAGCAACTTGTACAAAATGCAAACCATGGCATATTATGTAGTACCTGCAATTCAGATAATCGCTCCACCTTACAAATACAGACACAAAGTAAATATGTAATAGTAATGCTTTTACGTTACAATGCAGATGGTACCAAAAACAAGTGTAAGCTGACTGGATTCACACATAGTGAAGTATCACTTTGTAAGAAAACCTTCACAACAGTTGGTATAATCTACCACGCAGGAGCCACAATCAATGCAGATCACTACACTGCATATATAAAAAAGAATGGTGGATGGTTTGAATGTAATGATAGTACCATTACTCTAAAGCAGAGATTGCAAGCAAATTGTGTAAACTCTAACTTAATATTCTTAAAACCAACATTTAATTCGTAATCTGTGTATGAACATAAGCAAAACTTCAACTTCAAAACTGTGCACAGTTAGAGTACACCAACATGTATCTAACTGCCCCAAGATTCTGCAACAAACAAATGCATAAATAAATACCACTAAAATCAAACAAGGAATATACAGTTAGAATACGCCAACAGGTATCAAACTGCCCCAAAAATCTGCAACAAGCAAACAGATAAACAAATACTACTAAAATCAAACAAGAAATATGCAGTAAGAATATGCCAACAGGTACCTAACTGCCCAAAAAAATCTGCAACAACCCAACAGATAGATGAATAGCATAAAAGGTAAAAATAAACAATAAGAATAAGCCAACAGATAAAAGATTAGCAAGAAACAAGAAATAAACCATAAAAAAATGAAAGAAATATATTGTACCACAGCATAGAAGTTTTTTTTTTAATCCAGCATGGATTTTTTTTTTCACGGACCCAATGATTTAGAAAACAAACACAGAAACTGATCAAATTGCGCAGAACACTGGTTTGAACTATAGTTCTTGTAAAGTACTAAATATGAGGGTAAAAAAAACAGAAATGTCTATTATGCAATGCAATAACTTATTATGAACTATCTGCTCTAACATATCATCTTTTCTTTTATCACAGAGATCGAAAAGGTATGTCTGGTCCAGTTACCCATGTCATGAAAATCTGCATACAACCACAAAAAACACAACCAGTAAGTATCCAACAAATAAACTCAGAAACATCACACTCGTTGTTACAAACTCTACAATCTTAACTGCATAACCTAGCCAAAACTTCACATACAAACTCTTCAAATGAAACAATACACAAACTTTTGAGTTGTGCATATTTGATGGGTGTTTGATTCTATGGGTGTGTTATGCAGTGGTGGTTGTGGCCAGGGTCAAGAGTCTTGGGTGCATGGCCTACGGTCTTCGGCCATGCACCCAAGACTCTAGGCCCTGGCCACAACCACTGCAGCATAACACACCTATACTACCAAACATTTTGACTGTGGTATGTGGGCTGCTTATGTATCATATTAATAATAATCAATGCTGTACTAACAACTCAAAAACAACATTATACTAAAGTAAATTAGCTAGAAGTGCATTCATTATGTCCGAGGACAGCCGCTACAACCGTGGGCATGGCAAACACATCCAGGGCACCTGCCACTCAAACAAATACAGTATTTGACCCATCTCTTACTCCTCAACCCTCCCCAATCACTCCTGCACTCCAACACACTCGCCAAAATTGCATTTTGCCTCTGTTCACCGCCACGCTGTCGGTGGATCCAAGATGGCGGGCGCATCGAAACAATGTGACGCGCCTCACGCCTCACGCCAGCCAATCGGCGAACACATTGCATGTCCGCGGATATGACGTAACCCATTTATCCAATCGGTGTCCTGTCCACGGAGCGAACAGGGAAGTGTGTCCGCCAAGCAGACATAGATATCACACAATTAATAGCCTTACATTTTGGCCATTTAAAACTGATGAGATACCACCGGCAGTGGGTTGAAATGTTGCATTGTTCTGACTGAATTGAAGGCCCTGAAAAACTGCTGATTATTGTGATACAAGACTGTAGAGGCCCAGATGGAGGTGTTGAGGGGGAACATCAGCTTAGTACAGTGGCCAATATTGGGAATATTCAACCAGTTACAAGCAAACATGACACAACCCCAATAGTATAATATATTGTAATTCAAGGGCTTTCAACAGTTTTAGAATTGTCTTTGATTTATGTTTTAATGTTCTCTTTTTCCTTGCAACATCAGAAATAATGTAACCGCTAAGCACAGTTTAAAACAATCCCAGTTGTTTAAAAAAGAAGTATATTCACATTTGTTCTCATTAAACAATCTACAATGGGTTTCTATTAGAAACAGTGTAAATAGCTTATGTTTCAATACAGCAGTATTAAATCTCCATTTGTTCTATTTCTGGCCTTTTTGTGAAATCTTAAGTTTAATATGAACTGGAACATGGACAGACAATGAAATACAATCTATAATAGCATCTATCAGGAGGTTAGGGATGGATTTAGATAGGAGTATGCAATCTATTCTAGAAGATGATTTATGGGGACTAGAATAGAATCTATACTCCAGATCTGAAGGGTGAGTTATGCACCAGGCATCAATAAGGCCAAATTCAGATATGAAATTTTAAAATTGCTTATGTGATCCTGAGTTCCTAAAATACACAGACAAATTTCTATCAAGAAACAAGTCAATAACGTCATTACAATATCCACATACAATAAGGTTTTTAATACTGGATTGGAAGAGATATTCTCATAATCAGTTGAAGTAGGATTGCATACATTAAGGATTGCATATTCACCTGATTCCATTAGAATCTTAACTACCAACCACCTACCCAAATCATCTGAATCAGGAGTAATCATTTTACCCTTAAGTGCTTTGTGGATGAGAGTAATCAATCCATTCTTTGTTCCATGTGCCACACTGGGTAATACTTCACCCACCCATAAACCTTTGAGTTTTGCAGCTTCAGCATCTGAGAAATTAGTTTCTTGAATGCATCCAATGGACAGTTTGGATCTATTCAGATAGGATAGGACTTTTTTTTATTTTTGATGTGATTATGTAGCCTCTTTACATTCAAAGAGGTCATATTTAGTGGCATGTCATTGGGGTTAAACACAAATGAAAACCATAATACTCTACTATTAAAGTGTACAGGAACATTTTGGTTACATTTGTTAGTCTAATAGTTTAATAGCAGTAAGGTATACATCTACAGTATAACATTAGTCTACCCTGTTGCAGCAACCACATATACGGAAAGAGACAAGAAGGAAGGGGAGGGATAAACATCATCAACACAAAATTACTCAATATTAAATAGCAACTTTTAATAAAAAAGAACAATGTGGCTAACAGGAAACAGCCACACCTAATCATGTTGGCATATAGTGCTACGGGGGCGGAGAGCCAGGTGAGATGAGGCCAATCCTGACTCGACTCGGATGTAACTCTTGTATATGTATTATGAGGTTATGCTATGAAGATTGTTAAGTAGGAACTTCGCAGATTAGGTAATGAAGTACCCATCTCTTCCAACTTATGGGTTTGATTACAATGTCTTAAGTCCCTAAGGCTGTCCAATGATGAGGTACGGCCTTTCAAAATGACTTTCACAATCAACTGGATCAATGATGCCATATCATGCCTCAAAGTAGGTCTAGATGTAAGTAGTTCCTTTCTTCTTGCAGCAGCAGTTGCATTGGAGATATCTTGAGATATATATATATGTTTTGGCCATCCATTATCAATTGTTTTACTTGCTTCACTTTATTCAGTAAAATGTGGGTGTGCATATAGTCAAAAAGGGCAAACACAAGAGTTCTTGAGGAGTTACTGGAATTACACATGTGGTTGAGAGGACTTACACAATGTGCCTTTTGAATATTTAGTTGTAGTGATGTTGGAAGATCCAGAAGAATAGGGAGCATACTATTAAGGAATATGATTGCATTATTCTTTTCAACTCCTTCTGGAAGCCCCACAATACATTAGATTATTCCTTATGTTACTGTATTCTAGATAGTCAGACTGCTTCTGCAGAGCATTAACTGCTGTTTCCAGCACCTCTACTCATTTGGTAACATCTTCTGCTTCACTTGCTCGTCATTTAACTTCCCCCATTCTAGTTTCAAACGCTGACCATTTTCATCTAACTGCTGCAGTTTGGCATTTGTGGCTTCCATGAGGGGCTTAAGAGCCAAAAATCAATATGGTTTGCATATTCTGGTCCATAATGTCTTCTTTTGCTGGAGGTGTGTCAATTTTCGGCCATTTAAGTGTATTAGATGTTGGTAGAATTGCTTCCTTTCTCTGACCTTTCTTTGAAGAGGCTACTTTCATTAATCAGATATACCACGAATAACACTTCAGTATCAGTAAAATTACTGAGGTAAAATAGAAAGGTAAAGTACTGGTTTGTCATGCAATTGAAACCAACATTTCAAATTCAGTTAACGCAGGTAATGGGCTAAGGAAACATCTAACAGAATGCGAAAAAATTCCTTCTTTTAATCAATTCTGAGTATATTCTTTAAACCACCACTTGGTGGAGATATAGAAATTGCATACGATAAAAGAGTCACCTCTCACCTGTAGAGGGAAATACTCCTTTTTTCAGAAGCTAACGCATTGAGGTGTGTTTATCTGAGCGAGAACGCTCATTTTCTGAGGTGTTTTCAGCTGCGAGGGAGGACAACGTCTTCCCACGAGAACCTTCAAATGTCAACAAAACTCTACACCGCTGCACACTTTTTGAAGAAAAGTCCCCTGCAGCCTCTGTAGTGCTACCCTCATCTGGCACCTGTTTGGTAATGCAAATGTTATTGAAAAGTGGGCATAAGAGCTCATATATTAATGTTTAGAACATAGCTGTCAAATTATGCCACCATCTCAGTCAGCGCTAAGCTAAGTCCTCCTCCTCACTGACCACAAATACTGACATCCCACACGTGAATCTCACACCTGTGCTGAAGAAAGGCTTTTTATATTCCGTTGGCAATATAAATCAAGTCATTATTATTATTATAAGCAACTACCAAAAATATAAAAAGATTTTGGGTTGGGTTTTCAGGAAGTCATTAAGAGATGGTTTGAAACATGGATGCTGATACAAATGCAGGTGAAATATAAAAACACAGAAAAATATACAAATGCTATTGCGTTACTTTTCAGATTCTTGAACAAATACTTCAAATTGAGTTTTGAGACCCAATATGGCTAGCAACTTTTTGTTTTCAAAAGCTCTGCCAAACTCAACTCTGCACTGTGTGTGCTCTTGTGGGAACACTTTAGGTCTCATTACTGAACACTCAGTCATGTGTGACCAGGTGGAGGGCTGGAAAGCAGGTTCATCTCACAGGAGATTTTGAAGAATCTGGTTGTGATCGTAGCACAGGAGTAGCATATTCAGATTGAAGTGCATATTGCCTGTGTATCAAGCAGACACAAGTCCGGATTTTGCATGCCAGAACTGCTGCTGACATGACAATGGTCCTCACCCTGCTTGAAGTCTATGGACAGATTCAACATTCCAGCCATTCTAGATCTGAACACATTATTTGCTCAGGCCATTAGCTGGTCACCTTTAGCAATCATCCCCTGTCTCCGTTTTACACTCTGCTCATGGCTTCTAACTTAGCATTCCATCCTATACCTTCAACCTCCACACCCACAAACATCAATGCCAGCTCTTCTCACACTGTTTTGACATGGACACCTTTAGTTGTCACCCAGGTGCAATATATTTAATCTATATATATAAAAATGAAAATGTGTTTGTTGCAGGATTTGTTGCAAAGCATTGTTCCTTATGCAATTACACACCGTTTCACCAATCTGAACCAAATTTTGAAAAGTTTCCTGTTCGGACCCTATGGGTATAACTGGCCGATCATCCCACCCCTTTCCCTGGATTTCAGCAAAAGTCAAAATGTGTTTGTGGGTTTATAAGTTTGTGGTAAACAGATGTTCCTTATACAATTCCACACTGTTTCACCAATCTGATCCACATTTTGCATAGTTACCTGTTAGGACCCTCTGGACATTACTGGCTACATGACATTTGGATACCCTGTCCCTTTCCATGGATTTCAGCATCTTCACACATGAGACGGTTGCCTGAAATCAGCGAAACATCAATATGGTCGTTGAAGGACCTTTCCCAACACAAGGAACAAAACTCGAGGTCCAGGCCCTAGGATCAGATTCAGGATATGCTTCCGGGCACAGTTACTCAGTACAACTCAATTGATGCAGTGGTAGATGCCTATGAAGCTGTAAACTAT
Source organism: Ambystoma mexicanum (assembly GCF_040938575.1). Lineage (NCBI taxonomy): Eukaryota > Metazoa > Chordata > Amphibia > Caudata > Ambystomatidae > Ambystoma > Ambystoma mexicanum. The sequence goes on along the minus strand of NC_090928.1, from coordinate 819,492,007 downwards.
CCAACAGAATTCCTCAATTCACTCGACCCTCGGGGAATGCCACCTCACCAGCTCCGACTGAAAGTTGGGTCACCCATCATGCGACTTTGCAATTTCAACCCACCTAGACTGTGTAATGGCTGCCCGACGTCTTTGAAGAGACACTGTTTACCAAGAAGGGAAACAAAACATGTAGTTTATAAATAAGCCTTACAATGAACATGTACCTTAGTAATTTTAAATGTTAGGTCCATAGTTGTTGGCACTGTCAGCATCATGTCACCCATCATGCTGCTCAGGAATCTCCATGTTGTACTCATGTACAGTTATACATTTCATAATGACCTTTTAAGAAGAACAATGCATTCTGCTGGGTGGTCTTTATAAGAAAACACTTTTGAAACGCGAAATAATCAAAACATTTAGTGCATTTTTGCTTTCAGATGTCTTATGGAGCTACCTTATGGTATTTCAAACAAATAATTCCCCTAAGAAAATAAAATCCTGGGCAGAGCCGGGTATATCAGCTAGTGTTAATATAAAGCAACAATCTACCTGTGTGTTATTGTACTTTTGTGTATCTGTTATTTGTACAGCATTATTATTATGATGATTCATATTATTAGTATGATTATTATTATTAATATTAATATTAATATTATTATAATTGTTGTGGTTGTTGTTGTTTCCCAATAAGTTTGAATTTTTTCCATACAGACAGAGACTTCATTAAATGGACTTAACTCCCCAGTACCACTCCCTCCACTCACCACTGTAAAACATTGCACGACCAAAAGCCATACAAAGCTCTCTGCAACACCCCTCTCTCCGACATGTCTCCATAAATATGAATAAAATACTGTCATTTGGATATCACATAATTACCATTAGCTCCATCAAGACAACAACATTGACAGAAGATTACATTATAAACATTTATCAATAAATACTGAACATATTCACAACCCTCTTGTCTTTATGTCCTGCACTCAAAGAAATGACTGTCAAAAAACACATCCAATAAAAAGCAGAAGGCAAATGAAATGTATAAATAAGTAAATACGTTGGATGTTAGATATCTAAGCATTAAATGTGCTGTTTACTGATTGCATTAAAAATAACATTGTGTATTAGGTCGAAACCTGGGATGCAGTTTACTTAGAGGTCACCCAGTTGATGAAGTATTCGTTCAGTTGATGAGGAGGACACAAGGTTTGAACCCTAGTCCCCAAACTACGAAGGGAAGACCAAGGGCCAGATTTTCTGAATTTTTTCCCTTTTGCAAAAAAAATAAAAAGATGAGCAAATGGATTTACAAAAACATGTTGATGCTTGTAGAATAAGGAATTGAATACACACATTTTGCTCCATGCCATGGTATTTAAACAATTAAGAAAACTGTATTTAGTACATTTCATTTTATGTTACACAGCAAATATTGTACAAAAAACAGTCTGCTTTATTTACAGTTACAGAGTAAAAATACTACAAATACAGTCTGCTTCATTGTAGCTCTAGTTAAAATGTTTTAGAAATTATGATTAGGACAAAACTTGTTTGAATCTCCATGCATTGCCTAAGAAGCAAACTGGTGTTAAAAGCACTTGCTCAATTTTGTGCACATGTGCACATTTTAGAACCTGGCTTTTCCTACGTGCTCAACTATTATCTATTGTGGAAGGGCTATCATGGAAGGTGGCATTTCGACCACGGCTGCAGTTAAGGAGAGAGATGTATTCAATTATGTTTGTATGTACGTATGCATGTATGTATGTATGTTTTATGTGTGCATGAGTGCAAGAAATTACTGGATGTATGAATGCATGTGTGAATGACAAGAAATTAATGAAGGTATGAATGCATGCCTGTGTGATTGGGAGAAGACCTTCAACTGAGCGAGGGGCATTGTGTCTTACTGGCAATCAAAGGTAAAGCAACCATGTTAACTATTATCACATTGTGAGATTTGCCTACTTTATTAGCTGGTCTGGATATATTTTCCTTTTGTGACAAGGCATACGGTAATGGGCATGAAGAGTAAAGCAAACATGATGGTGGTATTACGTAGACAGGCAGGCCTACTTTGTGTGTGCCAGTCTGGATATACGTTCCTACTCTGATATGGCATGTCTTATCAGCATCAAGAGTAAAGAAGGCATGATAAGTGTTATTACATGGCTAGAATGGTCTACTTTGGTGCAGCAGCCATTCTGGTCACATATTGCGGGATGGCGTTTTTTTTACCTTGCATCATTAGTAAACAAACTTAATAATTGGTATTATGTGACTAGACTGGACTACTCTGTTGCAAACAATCTATATATATATATGTTCTGATGTAAGTGGTGAGTCAGGGGAAGGATACAGACTCTTGTATGACATGATGTACACAGTGTTATTAAAGTAACTAAAAAGCCCTACCTTTGCCTATCACTTTGGATTCCCCCTGCCTACGTTACTAACAAAGGTGATTGTTTGCCAGTCGTGAATATACATATGAAACTAAGTCAGCTGTCCAAAATTACCCTATCTGACCCTACCACTTATGAAAACTAACTTAAATCTGGACAGTTGCTCCCTTCTACTCGATGTACTCCTGGTACCACGTAGCTGTTCCCGGTTAGAAATTAATTCGCAAATAGTCTCTCATGACTTAGTGAATCAGTCCATAATTCTTGTCACCACTATTGGAATATATTTCCATTGTATTCTTGTTCTAATAGGTTGTATTTACTGGACAGATATTAGTCTGCTTCAGTTGGGCTATTTCTCTCTTTATATATTCCAATTGTCTATGTCTCTCAGATCTTGGCTCACACTGGGTTTTCGCCTTCTCTTTATACTTTTCTTTGGGTAATGTTATTAGTTCCCTTCCCCTTTTCTCAGGATATTTCCTAAAATTGCTTTTCTTTAGCCTAGTTTAGCTTTTCAACATCTAATAGTCTATCTCTTCCATACCTTGCTTCACATTGGGTTTTCTCCATCTCTTTATGCTTTTCGTGTGCAATGCTATTAGTTGCTTTCCCATTTTCACAGGGTATTTCATCAGATTGCTTTTCTTTCACCTTGCTTAGCTTTTCAGTGGTTCCTTTTCAAGTATTATCACAATCCCAGTTCATTTGTTTCACAATATACTCTTTTTCATATTCATCATTGGTACAAGGTGTTTGTGCACTATAACAATTCCATGGATGTCCCCTGTGCTTCCTGTCCTTCCCGCTACTTTCATTCCTAACAGGTGATGTCCTCGGGAGCTTTGTCATTCGGGCACCTCACCTTGGCTCACAGGCTGCTGCTGACTTTACTTTGCTGGCATTTCTCTGTGTGCCGTCTTTGACTTCTCTGTAGCATCTCGGTCTCTCACAGCATGACCGGACGTCTGCGGTCTCACTTCTGCTGGTGGTCTTGATGATTGTTTGTGGATCGGGGATCCACCACGTTTGCCTGTTCACTCTCGGCAGGCTCCTCCATTGCTGGTTTCTCTCCATTCCGCTTCATTGCTTTCTCTGGCCAGTTCAAAACCTGCAGACTTCCGAGTTTTGGTTCTTCCCCAAGTATGACGTAGCAGGGGAGTTCCCCAAGCCTATGTACATGCTTGCCTTTCTCTGATTTGCTGTGGTTTCTCATGGAGGACTACCTAATCAACCTCCTCGTCTCTGTAGATTGGTCACTTTTATTTAAAGGGATATGCTCGTCTCCCATAAAATAATAGCATTGGTTGTTACTTCTTCATCCCAGTCTGGGTACTTTATATATTCTAGTTCTTGTGAGCATTCCATATAGTCTGCAATATGTCCAGACTGAGGGCGTTCTATTTATTTGAGAATGGGAGTCTTTGTCCCCAAAGGGTGCGTCTCTCCCAGTGAGGTCCCACTTGCCTCTACCCCTGGGGAAGGTATTGCGGAGCGGGCTTACCTCCATAGCCTCACAGAACGGGGATCCCCCTTGGGGAGAAGGGACACATTCCCTTGATTCGTCACATATGGCATTGAAATGTGTAGAATGCCTATGTTCTTTAGGACTGACAATTACAAACTGCCTTCGCCAGCAAGAGCACAAGAAGGTGCAGTGCTTTTACCCCCACCTACTGGCAAATGTGTATGCAACAGGGTTGTGCCAAGTGTGTATCAGTGGAAAATTCAGCTGAAAATAATGATAGAATGTGTTGCTGAGGGGGTAGGTGTGCTGGCCGAACGGATGCTGTTTGGCTCCAGTCGTCAGCTGGCCAATTTGTGGGCAGAGTACAATTCTTTCCAAATCAAGAATGCCACTCTTCTAGTGGTCCCTAAAGTGAAGACCCTGGGTATGATGGTCAATTCTGCGGTCGATTCTCATGCCCAGACCAGCTATCTTCAAAAAAATACGGCGCACTATCTCAGGTTAATGAAAGCCATCAAGCTGTTCCTCAAAGAAGGCAACATGGCTACCATAGCCAGAGCCATCATTCTATCACGGCTTGACTACGGTAATGCTCTGTTGTTAGGGGCCTCATCCAAGGATCTATCCAGCTTCCAGGTGATCCAGAACAATGCGGTCAGGTTAGTTAAAATTTGATGAAGAAAGACCATGTTACTGCAGATAGAGTATCTCTGCACTGGCTTAGAGTAGAGGAACTCATAAAGTTCAAGGCCCTCTGCTTGGTACACAAGTGCCTTTATGGCATAGCTCCGGACTACTTGAAAAAGAGCTTAGTGCTCTACACTCCCAGTAGAAGTCTACGCTCGGGGGGAATGTGCCTCTTGAATGTACCTAAGTTCAAGTTGAAATCTGGGTTGGGCAGATCTTTTCTTGTGCTGGCTCCTAAATTGTGGAACAGCGTTTCTGAAACTCTTAGGTCCGAAGTAAATCATCTTGTTTTCAGGAAGCGGCTGAAGACACACCCCTTTATATGAATAGGGGGAGAGCAGTGTTCAGGGGCACTCACTAGGCCGCAGTAACCGTAATTTATTGTCTGTCGTGCATCTGCTGTGTTGTAGGTTTAAGCGCCCTGATGACCTCGGGCTATCGGTGCTATACAAAAATAAAATACATGCATACATACATACATACAGGTGTGGCCAATATGAAATGAGCAATAGGTACACATGTCTCTCTCAATCTACTGTTTTGCATTAAACAACTGCTTCTCCTTAATCGCATCATTCATCTGAGATAACATTGTAGAATGTAACATAAACACTCCATTATTGCACTATAGACAAACAATGCATCTTAGAAATGAACAAAAAGAAAGGCTGCTTTTTTACCTCCTCAGGTTATGCCCCATTAAAACCTTGCCTGCTACAGTGCACCAGATCATACTAGTTCACCATAAGAACACAACATTATTGCACTGTACATAGAATGGGCATCTTAGCAATTTAAGGTATACTGCGATTTAACACCCTCTTGGTTACAATAAGAACTTGCCCATGTGACGTGAACAGCTTGCAAAAGAGGGTATAAAATACTATGTTGGATTTTAACATCTCCACATCAATGGAGAATCCTCAACCCACAACTACCCAATATCAGTAAAGGTGGCAAAACAGTAGCATGTATTTTTAGAAAATGGACACCATTTGAGAAAGTGGCATTTGGACCAGGGCTGCAGGTTAGGAAATAAATGTATTTAATTACGTTTGTCTGTATGTATGTGTATATGTGTATGCATACATCATAGTGTTTTTATTTGTTGGTGTGCCTGAGTGAATATGAAAGTCTGTTGTAGTTGTGCATGAGTGCAAGCAATTAATGTATGTATAAATGTATGTGTGAATAAGAGAAATTAATGGATGTATGAATGCATGCGTGTGCCCTTGGGAGAGGACCTCTAACTGTGTGGGGGAGGCATTATTTGTGTAATGGTAGCCAGGGCATGGCATTTTTTACTCACAATGAAAGCGATGTAACAAGACTTGCCTACACTGGTGGACTGGTCTAGGTATACTTTCCTCTTGTGGCAAGGCATACTTTACTAGGCATCAAGAGTAAAGCAAACATGATAAGTGTTATTATGTGGCAAGACAGGTCTACGTTGTACGTGTGTGAGGAATCTGAGGGTGTCCTCACCTCTTTCCCCATAATATCCTCCCCCCAGCTGGCTAGGGAAAGGCCATTGCTTTTGGATCCTGACCCAGGGGGTGGATATGCGAGGGAGGATAACATGGGAGGAGGAGGCTTGGGGAGTGGGCATGAGGCACCCTTGGGTGAGACATGGTATCCCCCATTTTCCTTTCATCAGGAGTCAACAATGCCCAAGGCTTTTATGGCATATTTCCAATCCCTTTCCTATTTTGTTAGAAATCCATCTCCCAATGTATAGCACTATGGTACTGAGACGAGGAAGAGACCACATAGGAACTCACATTCATCCTTTATTAATTCAGACGTACACAAATACCACTCTGAGACTGGGATGAGGAAGAGGGGAGCTAATTACCATGAGCCCTGTAAAATCAATGTGAATGACCTGCACCTGAAGCCAGAGGGGTGGTGTAAATGGCTAGTCAGGAGAATGAGGTAGCCTGTGGAGTGCTTGCAGATGGGGGAGCCGGAGGAGGAGACAGGGAGACATGTGCTGAAACCCTGAGGCACTGCAGAGTCGCTGCAGTGGAAGCAGAGTGTGGCTAAGGTTGTCGGAGGGTCTCTGGTGGCAGGGTGTTAGGGAGAATTCTCAGAAATGTGCCAATTCCCTCTACCTTAGAGACCCCCAGCCACGCTGCTGGATTTCGAAGACTTGATTTGTTTAACCTGGAGAGAGTGAGACCCTTTTTCTCACTCTCTCATGATTTTCTTTTTGGTTGTGGAGTCTGACAAACTCCATAGCCATCATCTTTTACATTGTGTCACACAGCTCCTTCCAGTGCAGAGACACAGGTAAGTCTTTCAGATTTCCAAAGGTTTAATTACCTTCTCTGGAATGGAAAACTGTTTCCTAGAGCAGTAAAGTGAAATTGCCTTTACTTACATTTGTTACTTTCTAGACTCAGCACACACTATCTTACAATAGGGTGCTGAAGGGTTACTTAGTATCCCCTTTGTCTAGCTTCTCATGTAACATTTTTTATGTTACGCTTTCCTCACTGAATGGCTGGTGGCAGTGGTTTACTTTTTACTACCATTATGGGATTTTACTGTGGGCTGTGTCCGCAGCCATGGTAAAGCACCCATGGGTGCCATTTTTCTCAAAATGGCCCGGTCCTCTTTTTTTGCCATTTCTATGTGGAAAGGTCCTTCTTGAGATTTACTCTGCACGACAAACCAGGTTTGGTCCCTTTGTTCATTTTGCCTTTGGCGGGATTCACAAGTGAAGCCCGCCTCTGGATCCAGTGTGTCTGGCGGGGCCAGGAAGCAAGGGAGGTGCCCGAAACTCCCTCTGCGTAGTCTCTTAGGAGACAGAAATGCACTCTTAGGTGATGGGCTAGCTGGCTGTCCGGCAAGGACAGCCACCCTGCTGGGTGACTGACAGCTAGGCTGGAATGAATAGGAGCAAGCTGCATAACGGCCAAGGCTTTTTGGCTTGGAAGGCAGAGTCGACCACTGGACGAAGGAATCAGAAGGGAACCTGAAAAGGACACCTGCTGCAACTTCTGGACCGTTGGTCTGCCCGGTGAAGCCCAGCTGCTATGCTGAAACTCCCAATTCATATCAACAGGGAAGCCCTTGCAAGGACGACTTCTCCCTTTGAGTTGGTGGGACCAATCAATTCCGAAGTAAGCCACCTGGACATCCTCTCAAAGCTGGTTGAGTATCCGTTGCAGTCGCTGTTGGAACCGGATAGCCAGGGAGAGGAACACCAGTTTGTGTGCGTTGCTTTTAAGCTGGTCAAGAGCTCCAGGAAGATCCTCCGGACTCCCAGGAAGCAGGACTGATGGAGCCTGAGCCCCCTGAACAGAGTGCAGGACCCCAGATGCAAGGAAAGCCCATTGAGACAGCCAGGAAGTGTGCTGTTGCTATTTGCAGTAGACGCGAGGAGCTGAAACACTAAATAGCCACTTGTTTGAAGTTTGCCGGTTGCGAGCAGTGACCATCCCATTGCAGTGCAGGAATCCCCAGAAGTCCTCCCTCTTGTCCCCATGACTGAGGCCCAGGAACAGTGAGATCTGCAGAGCTGCACAGGAACAGAAGTCATCTGCTGCACTTTTTCTTCAACCTAAAGGTACTATAAAGGATGAGAGAACTTACCTCTTGTTGTGTAGCCACTTGTCCTCGTTGGAGACTTGCTTGGTTGCATGTGCAGAGTTGCTTGCAGCTTCTTACTTCACAATCCTAATCGGCTTTTTGCCCTACTTTGATTTCTTCTATTCAACCAAGACGTTTTAGAAATTCGAAAAGACTTTCTACTTACCTGCAAGAAGTGCTTCAGTTCACCTTGACTTTTGCTAAACTTAACATTGGCTGGCCTAGGCTCCCTGAATGACTCTTCTTTCTTCTGCTTATGTGTTTTGCCTTCCTTCCAGGAACGGGTTAACTAACTGTGCATTGAGGGCTGTTTTGAAGTACTTACCTACCTAAGAATAACTGTGTGAATATGTGTTTTATTCTGACCTCTCTTCTTTTTAACACTACTCCCAAGAATATTCTAAATGCAACAGTGATATATTAACGCCAACAGCACCCTAGCTATTGAAGTCACCTGAGGGTGTAGGTAGTGCCTGTGTGACATCCCAAATGGGTATTTGCTGATTTAGATAACTAAGAGTGTGTATTTTTGAAGTATATTTGTGTAGTGTTTTATATTGCTCCCTTCTGAAGAAGGCGTATTATAACTGACAGGTAAATAAATGAATAACTGTTTACTCAAGAAACCTTGTGTGTATGAGTTTATTTGAATACTTGTCACTGTGAATCTCTGTGTAACTCACCTACAGCTCACATTGACCCCGCTTGAGATAAGCCTGGATGTTTCTCATGCTACCAACCTGTGTTGTGCAGACCTATATCAAAAGTTGGGTTTCTATTGCCAGGAGGTCAGGGTTGTTGTAGTGCACCCAAAGGGTACCACATACAATCTTACCTAACACTGGTGGCAGGCGGTGAGGATCTATTGTAGAGTTGTTTGACTAAGAATTTGCTTTCCTTTTGTTCAACTAAAAAAAAAAATCCTTCTCAAGGCCAAGCTCCACTAGAAAAGCAATAGTATAACATTCCAAGTACAGATAACTTCAGTCAGGAAGCCCTGGCCATTCTAACAGTAGAGCAACTGAAAGAAATGTGTACGACCAGGAGTCTCCCTGTTAAAGGAAAGAAAAATGAATTAATGGCAAGATTGTTGAATCATAAAAGTCTGGGTAGTAGGCCTGTCACACCTTGTCGGGGGGGATTCTGCCGGGGTCGGCCGGGCCGTCCGCAGACCTCCGGGCAGGGAGGCCCCAACTCCTCCCGTGTATATCTCGGATCGAGACAGAGTATGAGGCACACACAAGGAGCAAGGCAACTTCTGTCGTTTATTATGCAAACGGCAGGGATGGGTCAAGGAGCGTACGCGTTCGTCCTGACACACACACAATAGTGGGGCTCGCAGGCCCTTTTTACTACATTATGACGCGCTACTTGCGTCATTCCAAAAAGTTACCAAAAGAACCTATCGCCACTCTTGATTGGTTGCTCGAGTGGTGGGGTTAGTATAGTACGCATATAGAGAATGATATTAGTGGTTAAGATGTAGTCAGGTGGTATATCTGGGTTGTCCCTACAATTAGATACATAAGAATTGTTACATGAAGACCCCTGAGGATTGGCTAACGTTACTGACGTCTGAGATAAGAACCTCATGTTCTGATTGGTGCATCCGTGAGCTCCCCAGCCTGGGACCACCGTTGTTCCCAGCACACGGTGCACCTGTGGTTGCAACAGTGTTTCAATATGGGTACGTGCAGGCAATGTGAGGATTTATTCATAGGTGGGAGACTGACCGTTCCCACTGTAGCAGGTGTCCATTGAGCCTTTCAAGTGTGTCGGCCTGCGTCTCGTAGCGAGGTACCCAGACGCCTTTTCTCTCCTGGGTTTTGGCATCTCGTCAGGTTCGGCTTGGTCACGTGGGGAGGGACCGTGTTTGAGGCATAATTCTGCACAATTAATATTGTTTTTCCACTGTATGTCTGGTTTAATTTGCAGATATGATTTTAACATTGGTACGTGGAGTGCGAGGTTGCAACATCGTGCCTTTGAAGATTTGTTTCTTGACTGTGGGTTTGCAACATTACGACCTTGGCTGGTTGCTCCACTGGGTTCTTTCTGCAGGCTCAGCAACCTGACTTTTGCTTTGTTAATGTCCACGGGAACTCTTGCTTGAGGCCTACTTGGGCCTGGTGCACGAGTAATCCATTTAGTGCATGGATGCTTTAGGTTATAGTGGCATACAGTTTCATGGCCAGTATCGTGTTTCCATTATATCTCTCATGATGGTAACGGGTTTCAAGAGAAGCGCGAGCAAGCGTTATAAATGAGCTCATGGTGCGTCTTGCGTTTCTGCATTCTGAAAGCCTATGTAAAAATAATAAAGATGCACGTCCGTGAATAAGCCTGTCGCCTACGTCAGAGCACTGAGTATGTTCTTCGTGTAGATTGGTGTGGAAATGTTCAGCGTGTATAATAGTTCAGCGGTGCTTCCCGTTATCTAGGTCGTCATGGCATCTCTAACGATGTGTAGATTTCAGTCTAGTTGGTCCGTGCCGCAGGTGTCGGCATGGCCAGTGCGGGCTGTTGGGCAGGCAGATGGACACATCCGTATGTTTCTGTACCAGGGTATTTGGTCATCTGGTAAATGGGCAAACTCTTCTCGTGGCGGGTGTCTGGGCCGCGACCCTCTAGGCCAAGCGCGAGAGGTGAAGGACGGGAGTCTGGTTTTCCATTCTCCCACTTCAGTCCCCCCTCTGGTCGACTTGTCGACCACAAACATATCCTTCTCGTTATCTCCTCTTACTCTCCATATCTTGGTTATCCCTCCGAGATGTCCATAATGGTTTACGTGATCTTCAAATGACCAATACATGTATTCGCATGTTCCTCCAGGAGTACAGTACACCCATCTTCCTATGTAGCTCCTAGGGTTCCTTGGGTTCTCGATCTTCACTGATGGTGGGTCTAGATGATTGGCGATGATTTGGGTGCGCAACTTCTCCCTTTCGTGTATTATCACACCTGTGTGCTGGCCGTCATCCGCTGGCATCAAGGGGTGCATTCCCACCATTTCCAGCAACTCATCAGTTGAGCGCGCCTTCCGGGCTTTCCAAAATCTAATTATTATCAGTGCAGCTCCAGCCAAAATAGCACATCCCACTATTATTTTCAGTCCATCTGACAGCCAAGATGGCATCCATGACCATAATAGTGAAAACCAGCTTTTATCCTTGTTTACGCCGTTACTTTCGTCCATCATTTTGGAGTGCATCTGGGCCAATTGTGAAACTGCTTCTGTTAGTGTACCATTGTCGGCATCGTTGGCAGGTATGAACGTGCAGCATGATTGTCCTATCTTTGCACAAACTCCTCCTTCCATTGCTGTGAGAAGGTCCAATACATATCTGTTCTGTAGTGCTACCATCCTTACAGCTCGCAGCTCCTCTTTAATTGCGTTAAACCCATTTACTGTCGAATTTATGGTCATCATTAGTTCCCATCTGGTTATTTGCAGCCATTTTGCGTTTGCGTATGCCTGCAGTCCCGGATGTATTATTGAGGAGAAGAACATTGCTGCTCTGCTGAATAGTCTGTGTTCTGGCGGTATTGATGTTAGTTCCGTTTCCGACCTTCCCCACAGATAATTTCCTGTTAATGGCTCTCCTTGTCTTTTTCTCCTGTTTAGGACAGTATCATTGCTGTTGGTCCTGTTTTCTTGCTCCTTCTGGAGTGGTGCAGATCTCTTTCTTCTCCTGTCTCCTTCATCCATTTTCGGAAATTTCGCCACATCGACATGCTTCTTAGGTACCACTAGTGATGGTACATTTACGTGTACCATTGTGCACACACCACTCCACAGGGGAGGCAGTGTATGATATGCCTTTTCTCCGCAGGCCCAATAATGGTCCATTATTACTGCTGTTCCCGCTCCCCCCTCAGGTAACTCCATCACACTTGCACAATTGGTGTTATATCCCACGTCCACCTCTCCTTTATGCTGGTAACATACTTTGGGCGCAGTCAATGGTAATATAGTTATCGGGTCTTCATCTTCTTCTACCCACGTGAGCATTGGTACATACTTGATCCATGTCGTCCAACATCGATGATTGTGTGTCTCGATGGTTGAGATAGTTTCTTTTGTTACCATGTTGCTGCCAACCACTCCTATCTCCCAGCTGGTACCCAGGAACACCTTTCCTGTTATCGTCAGTAATGGCCTCTCCCAGCATCCTTGTTTACCCGGAACTTCCGTGGCGTACCAATCACATGGTAGATACTGCAGTGTTACCTTCTTTGTTTCTCCTTTTTCAGGGCCACTTGTTATGTATCTGAATGCTTCAGCATGTAAACTGGTCTTGTGATAACTCAGATAGGTCTTGAGGAAGTTGTTTTCATATGGGTATGAGTCTCGTGTTTTCCATGTCATGTGCACTACTGTTCCTTGGAATCTTCCTTTCGTTTGGAACAGGGCCAAATATATTATGCACTGTGCTGTTTTTTCATCTATTTCTGTGGCAACAAATGTTCGTGAAGCGCTCATGGCGTATGGTATTAATGAGCAAACGTAACAGCTATCCTCAGTTGTCTGCTTACCAATGCGGGTCATGTGCTGGTACCATATGTTGTTTGTGACGTGTGCTGAATCTTGTACATAATTATCAATACCTTTATTGTCTGAGTATGTGCTGCGTTTAACTTTATTTCGCTTTTGTTCATTGTTACTGTTACCACCTGACGTAACACCTGTTGCAGCAGGGAGGTGGGGTACATTAGGTTTGGGTGCAGCAAAAAAACTCATAGCATAGCTGTACTGCCATACAGAGGCAGCCAAAACTCCGGTGATCATAAAAATCCCTATTATTTTTATTACATATGCTAACCTCACCGACATTTTTGCTCTTACCTTGCTGCAGTCCTGGCAGCGTATTCTTGCGACGTTAAAGTTGCCCGCCTAAAAATTCTCAAAAAGTGCTTGTTATTAAATGTTAGTTTTGTTTCATTAAGCTCTCCCTATCAAATAGTCATTCAGTGCCCAGGTGAAGAGTTGCTCCCACGCTACTCTAAGTGATCGGTCTCTCAAGACCGGCAAGTATGGGCGGAGGTGGGGCATGTAATTTTCTATGGCCAGGAGGAAGGCCGTGTAGTATACACGTACCCTTTTCTTTTTTAAGTATGTTGGCCTTTTTATTTCGTATACAAATTGGTGTGACAATTCTTCTGGGTAACTATCGTCTGGCAGCACCATCTACGCCTGCACACTGAATTTGTTAGATAACTTTTCTTAACAATACAATATTACGCAGCTCCTGTATGTGCGAGAGAAAAAGAGAACATTCACGTGTTTACATGTGTATTGGTGCAAGCGAAGTCCTTAGTTTTTATTACAATTGTATTTAGTAGTCAATGGGGGGGGGGTTTGCTCAGATGGCGGGAGCAGTTTTACTCTTTGAACGTGTGACCATGGGGTGGGCAGTGTGGGGATCACCCCCTTCTTCGTCCGTTATTCTCTCCGAGGGAACAATTGGGTCGTTGTCTGTGGTTGTGTTTTCTTCCGCTGCCGGGGATGTTGTTGGCGTTTTTCCAATGGACCTGTCGTTGGCGCTGGGGCGGGTCTGCAGTTTGTAAATTTTTACATCATGCAGGTGGTTCCACGCACGCTTATCCTTTAGTTTTACTGCTCTTGTTGATACGTCCTCTACTAAATGGGGGCCAGTGAACCTCTGCTGGTTCCACTTTCTATTAAAATTTCGAAGTAGTACGTGGTCACCTTTGGCAAGTTGGCACAAGTTCTCCTTTCCCAATTCTGTATTTTCGTCTATTTCTTGGTTGCTGGTGGACCCGCCCCGTGTGCGCTCGAGCTGTTGAGACACAAACACAACGCTAGTAATCAAAGAAGACACATATTGATACATTTCATCACCTAACACATTCGCAGAACTTTCTTGGTCGGTGAATGCCCTTGACGTTGGTGTTAGGGGAAGGCGCATTTGGCGTCCAGTAACCACCTCGTGTGGGGTGAGGTGGTGGTCGGACCCTGGCCTGTTTCTAAGTTCGAACAGTGCTAACGGAAGGCAATACAACCAACTTTTCTTTGTTGTTTGCTGTATTTTAGCAATTGCCTCCTTCAATAGGCCATTCAGGCGTTCACATACACCATTGGCCTGTGGGTGGTACGCACATGCAAATTTGTGTTTAATGTTCAGTAGGGATGTGATATGCTGGAACATTTCATTTGCGAAATGGGGTCCGTTGTCTGATCTTAACACCTCGCACACTCCCCACCTGGGGAATACCTCCCTTACTATAAATTTGGCTGCTCTAAACGCATCAGGGTGTGAACAGGGCCCTGCTTCGATCCACCTAGAAAATGGGCATACTACTACTATCATGTATCTATTGCCTTGACAAATGTTGATCATATCAACATAGTCAATGTGGAGGTGCCGAAAAGGTCCTTCTGGTCGGGGTATGGTACCTCTTATCACCTTTAAAGTATGACCGGCCGTGAACTGTTGACATGTAAGGCAATTGCTGATAAAATTTGACACATGGGATGTTAACTCGGGACAGAACCAATCTTCTCTAATTCGTGCTGCTATTATTTCTTTGCCTGTATGGGCAGGGTGATGTAATTGGTTCAAGGCGGTATTTAACAATGCCAATGGTATTACAACTTTCCCAGTGCCACCCTGGCGCCATAGTGCGTCGGTTGGTGACATTGTGCATCCTCTTTTCACCCATACTTCTTTTTCGGCCATTGGTGCAGCCGCTTGTAACTCCATAATCTGGGTGGCTGGGAGATGGGTGTACCCTTCTTTTATTAACATCTCCCTCGCTATTCCCCTCCCTCTCCCTCTCTGTGAGTCTGTGGGGTTCCATATCTCACCAAAATATGCAGCATATTTTGCATGTGCGTCTGCTGCTGCATTTCCTTTTGATATATAGTCTTCTCCATTGGTGTGTGCTGTGCATTTTACTAGGGCTAGTTCTTGGGGATCGTTTATTACTTCAATTAGTTCAGCCAACAAGAGGGCATGTTGTACTGGAGTGCCGTCAGCTCTCCTAAACCCTCTTCTTCTCCACTTTGATAGCCCTGAGTGGACAGTGGATGTAACATATGCACTGTCGGAATATATAGTAACTTTTTTATCAAAACTTTCCTTTAGTGCCAATATGAGTGCAACCAGTTCCGCCGCTTGAGCAGAGTAATGCTGTGGTAATTGTACACACTTAATAGCCACACACACTGGCGCTTCCATCATTTGTACTACTGCTGCCCCAGTCCTCCTTATCCCGTCTCCTTGATCAATAGTTGATGACCCATCAATAAACAAAAGCTCACCTCCCTCTAGTGCGTTTTCTTCAACTTTCCTAGTACATGAGTACATCTCAGTTACTTGGGTGCAGTCGTGGGCGTAATCTCCCTCTTCAATTACTTCTGCTAGGAACCTTGCAGGGTTAACCGTGCTACATCTAACAATTGCCAGTTCAGCTTTGGACAAAATAATCTCATAACCTGTTGCCCTCTGTGTCGTCAGTGTGGACTTAGGTTTATTCAATATCGCAAATAGTGCATGTTCTACAAATAGTGTAGTTGGACACCCCATAGTTATTGATGATGCTTTTTCTACTGCAAATGCAGCTGCAGCAAGACCTTGTTCGCAAGAGAATTGTCCTAACATTATTGGATCTAAGTGACCGCTGTAAAATGCTACTGGTTTATAGCCCATGCTAGTCTTTTGGGCCAATACTGCTTTCATTACTGCTGAGTCGCAATGTGAAAATATAAAAAATCGTCGCTCATAGTCTGGGGATGCTAGTACTGGAGCAGTTGATATTGCTTCTTTTAATTCATCAAATGCCTCCTTCATTTCCATAGTCCATCCCAACTTTTTCTCCCCTTTATTTGCTTCCTTCAAACCCTCAAGCAGGGGTCCTATGTAAGAGCTGTAATCAAATACCCATGCTCTACAGTAGTTGCACAGTCCCAGAAATTGCTGCAGTTCTCTTACAGTCTGTGGCACGGGAGTGCCTGATATTGCCTGTGCTCTTTGTGGTGCAATCCTTCTTCCATATTGTGATATCAGTTGGCCAATGTAAAGTACCTGTTCCTGACAGTATTGTATCTTTTCCATGTCTACCTTGTACCCCTTTTCAGCCAATATCGTCAACATTTTTAATGAGTCCTCTCTACATTTATCTTCATTTGTACTGCAAATTATTATGTCATCCACATACTGTAACACTGTGCTTTCCAACTCAACGTTACCCAAATCCATCTGTATTACCCTATTGAAAATTGAAGGTGATTCACAATATCCCTGTGGTAATCTGGTATGTTTCCACTTCCTATTTCGGTAAGTGAAGCTTGTCAAGTCTTGTGAGTCTGGGTGTAATGGTATTGAGAAAAAAGCATTTTTAAGGTCAATCACTGTAAACCGTGATGCTTCTGCTGGAATGCCACACAAAATTGTGGCCGGGTTTGCTGTTACTGGATACTCTGCTTCTACTATGTTGTTCAACGGTCTGAGGTCCTGTATGAACCGCCAAGACCCTCCTTTAGCCTTGCGCACCGGGTACACAGCTGTGTTGCATGGGGATTCTGAGGGGACCAATATGCCATTGTTTATAAGGGCTGTTATGGTTTCGTATATGCCCTCATCTGCCTCTCTTGACAATGGGTATTGTTTCACTCTTGGTAGTATGGCACCCTTTTTTAATTTTATCCTTACACCCCCTATGCTTTTAATGCATCCTACATCATAAGGGCTAATAGTCCATAATGATTTTGGCACCTTTGACATATCTTCTTTAAAAAATGGGACTGGTGTGCCAGCGGGTGCCTCAAGTGCCATTGCAATTTTCTGTGCCACTTGTTTGTGAGCCACTGTTAGCCACATTTCTACACTCATCATGAACACCATTTCATTTTCCTCCTTTTCTTCTGAAAACAACTCTTCATCTGACACCTGGGTCAGCCTACATCCTTCTGCTAGTGCTATCACCGCCCTCCATGCTCTCCCTTCTTTATCTTGGGCGTGCACAGCAACATAATCAGCTGTTGCAATAATGCTCTCAATGTCCACTGCAAGGACCTTCCCTTCCAGTTCATTAGCTGGTGTTTCTGGTCGGAATAGATAGGCTGCTGGTCTCCTCCATATTTTCCCTCCTATCCCTGGCATCCATGCAAATGCCATGTCTGTTCCGTACTGGAATAGCTCGCCGTCTACCGGCTCCGCCCTGATCGCTATCTGTCCACAGTATGCTTGCAAAATCTGTCGTGCTGCAAGCATGTTAATCCCTGGAGTAGAGCAAATTATGCCATCCTCTGTAAAGGAGATCGTCATATTTAATCTGTTCATTATGTCCCTCCCCAGTATGTTTACTGGTGAGGCACTATAATACAAAAGTGGTACTGACAGATCGTAATCTCCAATAGATAGCGGAACGTTATCAGTAAATGGAACCAACCCTTTAGCCCCAGAAAACCCTTGTGTGTTCATGGCTTCGCCTGACATCTTAAACTTACCTTCCCTTATGCAAGACCGGGTTGCCCCGGTGTCAACAAGGAATGATAATTTTTTGTCACCTATCGTTACCTCTATGCGTGGCTCCTCCGCACTATTAGGTGTTACTGACAGGATGGGACACACCAAGGCCGTCTGTGGGCTGTCCTATTGGGGGTACAATGACTGGCCATTCCCTGTGTAAGGGTTGTGCCCCAACACCGTCACCCCACCCAATTGCGTTCGTTCAGGTTGTGGTGGTGGTTGTATTAACGCTGCACCAGTTACTTGTGGCAGGTATTGTTTTATTTGTTGTTGTGGTAGGGAATAGTGTTGGTCACTCCCTTGTGGTGACATCTGCTGTGGTTGTATGCCCTGCTGTTCTTGTGATGTCCTATGTTGTGCTTGTTCGTTCCATGCTGGTGTTCCTGGCCTGACCCTGCATGTACGTGACATGTGTCCTAATAGTCCGCAGCTCCAACACACGGGTGGTTCCCTGTTTTGCCATGGGAAGTTCCCTGTGTTGTCCTGGTATACTGGTTGCCCTGTCTGGTAGTTATTTCTGAGTCCCCCAGCCTGTTGTTGGGTATTATATCCGTATCCTCTTCCCCTCATAAACCCTCCTCTCCCTCTATTATAATTATAATACCCAGCTCCTTGCATTGGGTACCCTCCTCCCATGTTCTGTGCGTGTGATTGCAGAGGCAGCACTTGCTCTATTACCTCTTGTGGAGGCGCTATTTGAGCTGGATTTTGTGCAGCCACTACTTGCGTTGGGCTTTGGGCCATTGGTGTTGGCGCAGTTATTAGTGCCCCTTCCATGGTATATTTAGTAAGTTTTTTCTGTACTAATTTGGCCTCTTCTGTTTTCCTGTCCTCTTCCTTTTGTTTCATTTTTCCTTGCCATGTTCTACAGTGATGTACTATAGTCAGTTGTATTTCCGGCCATGGTTTTGCTTCCATCCCCACTACTTTCTTTAATTGTCTCTGAACTCCTTCTGGGAGCCCTTGTACTAGTATATGATAAAATATGGCTGGTGTTTTGTCCCATTGTTCTCTAGTTTCCATGCGCCACTTCTCTTGAATATCCTGGATATAATCAACAGGATCCTCGTTCTCACCCATCTTACGGGAAGTAATGGCTCCTATGTCTGATGTGTCTGGGTACTGCACTCTTAGTGCCTGCCATAGCGCATGTCTGCAGTTTGCAAATGGTGCCCCATCATGCGATGTGTTTGTTATTGTTACCCCATGGAATCCCGCTCTTTTCCAAATGTCATCCGCTCTATCCCCTAATATTGATATTAACAGGCCCTTAACATCTCCCACTGCTAGTTTCTGTCCTGCGGTGTGTTTTTCCATTTCATATATCCATTTACCCGCACCTCCACTTAATGATGGGAGCCTACATTTTATGTTTTCCTTATCCGTATGTTTCCAAGGTACATATTGTGGTCTAACCCCTCCTCTCTCCAGCAGTGGCATTACATTCTGTCTTGTGTCATCCTTTATGCTCCATGATGTTAACTCTTCACACCCCTCCTCTTCCCCCATTCCTTTTACTACTTCAAATCCTTCCTTACTACCTCTTCTCCTACCTCCCTCTTCTTCCTTTCCCCTTTTTTCATCCTTTCCTGTGTTCAATATTGGCACGTCTGTTTGCCTGTCTTGCCTGCGACTAGGGAGGTCCCTAAGCCGACATGCATAAGGTGTAACTTCGTCCATGAAGGGTGCGAGCTTTATTCTGTGCAGAGAGCGTGCAGTTGTTGAACATGTGGGGTGTGGCGTTAGAGAGCGTGATGGTGATGTGGGTGGCGTGTGTTGGTTGGTGAGCGTCGGTGGCGTGTGTTCGTTAGTTTGTGTTTCTCCCATTCTTTTCACTTCCTCCTTACTTCTCTCCAGCTCCTCCCATCTTCTACTCACCCATGGCGAATCTATGTTTGTTCTAGTGAGGTATAGCTTATCTAAGCTTTCCCTTTCACTCTTCCTTCCATCCTCACTACAAAAATCATTCATAAATTGCGCCCCCCACTCTGCCTTTTTTTCTTTTATTGTTACAGTTTTTAAGTCTATTAGGTCTCCCTCTTCCTTTCCGTTGTTACCACCTGTTCCCCTTAGTGCTGACGTTGTTGCTACCTCTCTATTTTTATATACTTCTCCCCATCTTTCACTCTCCCTCTTACTCTCTTCTCTCTCCCCTTCACTCCTCTCCTCCATCTCCCTACTATTTTCCTCTCTTTTCCTTTTTAATTCCTCCATTACTTCGTTGCTCATCTGTTCCAATATCCTTTCATCCTCTCTCCTCCTTTCCCATTTCACCCTTTCTCTTTCTACTATACTCTCTATTACCTTCCCCTCTTCATATTTTTTAGCTGTCTCTGATATTATCCTCCTCCTCCATATTTCCATTTCTTTTTCATTTTCTTCTTCTTCCTTCTTCTTCTCCCTCATCACTACTCTTGATACCCTTTCTGCTGCTGCTTTTACCCTTACAGCTTCCCTCTTTCTCTCCTCACTTTGCTCCCTTAATTTTTCCAATTCGTCCTTACCTTCTTTCCTTTTCCTCACTCTCTCTCTTTCCTCCCCCTCAAGTTGTTTTATCAGTTCATTCTGCTCATCCCTTAGTTTAGCTAATCTTTCCTCCAAAATCTCTTCCTTCTGCCGTAGCAGCTCCTCTCCCCTCATTTCACTCTCTCTTTCACTATCCTCGTTTGTTCTCTTTACCGCCTCCCTTTCCTCTCCAGTTAGTGATCCTCGTAATTTCAACAATATCTGTGCAGCTACCCACTCATCGTTTCCTATCTCTACAGTCTGCTCTTCTCTCCTCCCGTCCCCCATTGGTATCTTTCCATGAGCCACATATGGTGGAGGGCTGTATGCCGGGTTTGAGTATCCTTCAGCCGCCCTTAACTGTCCTTTTATTTCTCCTAATTCTCTTAAAGGGTACAACCCTCCCCCCTCTGTTTTCACTCCCGGTGTTAAGGGTATCTCATTGCTCGGTTCCTGTTTTATGTCAGCTAATTTATCAACCTTTCCTCCACCCAGTTTTTCATTCCCCATATTCTTTGTTCCTTCACTCTCCTTTTCCCCATCCGTTCCTTCTTTCTTAATCTCCTTTTCTTCCGGTGTTTCCCCCATAGTGAACATTCCATTTGGTCCTGGTCTAGACCCCTGGAACATCCTCCATAAGTTAAACACCTCCACATGGTTTGCCAACTTCTTCCCCTTGTATGTATTGTGCAGATGGTTTAATAGTGAATGTTGGGCATATGGGTCAAAGCTACCATTAGGCGGCCATGGTGTCAACATTTTGTTGTCCGTCCCCTGGGTCCACTCTATGCTGTACTTAATTAACTTCTCCCTATGTGGTGGCAGTGTGGTGCATATATGTTGTAGTGGGGTAGTGAGGGTATTCCCCCACCCTCCCAACCCTCTCCCGTATGACATACTAGCGCACCCTTTCTTACCCTTCCCCTTGCTACCAGTTTGCAACATACAACCTTTTATTGCTTACCTTGCCCCGCAAGTGTGGGGACTTACGACAATCCTTTGACAAATTATGCAATGATAATAATCACAAAAAAAAAATTATAAAACAAATATATTTATGATGTTATATTATATTCCTTCCCCTACGGCCCCCTGCGGCCGAAGCGCACGCAGCCCCCTGCAGCTGCGTACCCCTTACGACGATCTTACACAGTCGTCCTTTTTCCCCGTTCTCCTCCCACCTTTACACTTGCCGTGGCCGGCGTTCTCCGTGCGCAGCCACGCCCCCTTCCCCTTCTCCTCTTTGATCCACTCGTTTATCGTTTATCTCCGTGTCCGCTCCTTTATCATGTTTCTCTTCCCCACCAATGTCAAACCCAAAGCTTCTTGTGTTCACGATATCTTACTAAATCCCTACTGGTGACGTCACCTATTTCTTCGAACTACTGGTATATTCGTGTTATGTTCTTTAAATTCAAAATACACTTGCAATCTACCCCGCTAACCCTACAGCTGTCTTCCTGTCTCTCCTGGAACAAGGTAATCTCATCAATACTATAACCGGACTGCGCACGCTGCGTCGCCTCGCGTGTGATACGCCCCTCAACAGGAGGGCTTAACCAGCCAATTATCTTCCGTTTTGGGCAACTACTTAACTAGCCACCGCCCACAGGGAAACGTCATCTACCTATCGAGTTTCTTGCTCGAACAATAGGGAACCTCATCTACCTATCGAGTTTCTTGCTCGAACAATAGGGAACCTCATCTACTCATTGAATGATAAATGTCAAATCGTAGGAAACCACACACACCCACCCTCACACGTAGTCGCGATTTAGGCCAATCAGTGTCTTTCGAGCGGCTGCACGTGATGTTTTCGTGCCCCGCCCCCCTCTTTCGCGTAACGTTAGCTTTTTGTTGCGAGCGTCTGCACGTGTTGTTCTCGTGCCCTGCCCCCCTCTTTCGCGTAACGTTAGCCGCCTTCTCTCGCACTCAATTCACTACCATTCATTCCATTATCATCACTCAATTAAACCTTCACCCCACCTTTTTACAATACCTCCCTCCTCCCTTATTTACTTCCGCCCCCTCCCTCACAATTTCGCATTGCTTGTTGTGCGTGTCATGCTCACCAAGTTCCCTCGATGCAGGGCCGCTCGACTGCGTGCACCCCTCCAAGCGGCTCGCCACCTCCCCTCGTCTGGACCACGTCTGGACACTCGCCGACCGCGGGCGGGATACTTCTCAACCGGCTCCCGAGGGCCAATATCCGGATTGCGCTGTCCGGTCCTCTCGCAGCTCCGCGATGGTCCTGTAGTCCTCAGAAGGGGGCAACGGCAGAGGGGGCCGCGCCGCCGGGCCTCCCCGCAACGGGAGTGCCTGGAAAAATAAAAAATAAAAGTCGATCTTAAACAGATCTCAGCAGTGCCTCCAACTTGTCGGGGGGGATTCTGCCGGGGTCGGCCGGGCCGTCCGCAGACCTCCGGGCAGGGAGGCCCCAACTCCTCCCGTGTATATCTCGGATCGAGACAGAGTATGAGGCACACACAAGGAGCAAGGCAACTTCTGTCGTTTATTATGCAAACGGCAGGGATGGGTCAAGGAGCGTACGCGTTCGTCCTGACACACACACAATAGTGGGGCTCGCAGGCCCTTTTTACTACATTATGACGCGCTACTTGCGTCATTCCAAAAAGTTACCAAAAGAACCTATCGCCACTCTTGATTGGTTGCTCGAGTGGTGGGGTTAGTATAGTACGCATATAGAGAATGATATTAG
Source organism: Ambystoma mexicanum (assembly GCF_040938575.1). Lineage (NCBI taxonomy): Eukaryota > Metazoa > Chordata > Amphibia > Caudata > Ambystomatidae > Ambystoma > Ambystoma mexicanum. The sequence continues at coordinate 819,469,147 of NC_090928.1, read as the reverse complement.
TGGTTAAGATGTAGTCAGGTGGTATATCTGGGTTGTCCCTACAATTAGATACATAAGAATTGTTACATGAAGACCCCTGAGGATTGGCTAACGTTACTGACGTCTGAGATAAGAACCTCATGTTCTGATTGGTGCATCCGTGAGCTCCCCAGCCTGGGACCACCGTTGTTCCCAGCACACGGTGCACCTGTGGTTGCAACAGTGTTTCAATATGGGTACGTGCAGGCAATGTGAGGATTTATTCATAGGTGGGAGACTGACCGTTCCCACTGTAGCAGGTGTCCATTGAGCCTTTCAAGTGTGTCGGCCTGCGTCTCGTAGCGAGGTACCCAGACGCCTTTTCTCTCCTGGGTTTTGGCATCTCGTCAGGTTCGGCTTGGTCACGTGGGGAGGGACCGTGTTTGAGGCATAATTCTGCACAATTAATATTGTTTTTCCACTGTATGTCTGGTTTAATTTGCAGATATGATTTTAACATTGGTACGTGGAGTGCGAGGTTGCAACATCGTGCCTTTGAAGATTTGTTTCTTGACTGTGGGTTTGCAACATTACGACCTTGGCTGGTTGCTCCACTGGGTTCTTTCTGCAGGCTCAGCAACCTGACTTTTGCTTTGTTAATGTCCACGGGAACTCTTGCTTGAGGCCTACTTGGGCCTGGTGCACGAGTAATCCATTTAGTGCATGGATGCTTTAGGTTATAGTGGCATACAGTTTCATGGCCAGTATCGTGTTTCCATTATATCTCTCATGATGGTAACGGGTTTCAAGAGAAGCGCGAGCAAGCGTTATAAATGAGCTCATGGTGCGTCTTGCGTTTCTGCATTCTGAAAGCCTATGTAAAAATAATAAAGATGCACGTCCGTGAATAAGCCTGTCGCCTACGTCAGAGCACTGAGTATGTTCTTCGTGTAGATTGGTGTGGAAATGTTCAGCGTGTATAATAGTTCAGCGGTGCTTCCCGTTATCTAGGTCGTCATGGCATCTCTAACGATGTGTAGATTTCAGTCTAGTTGGTCCGTGCCGCAGGTGTCGGCATGGCCAGTGCGGGCTGTTGGGCAGGCAGATGGACACATCCGTATGTTTCTGTACCAGGGTATTTGGTCATCTGGTAAATGGGCAAACTCTTCTCGTGGCGGGTGTCTGGGCCGCGACCCTCTAGGCCAAGCGCGAGAGGTGAAGGACGGGAGTCTGGTTTTCCATTCTCCCACTTCACTACTAACCCAGGAAATTTGGAAAAAATAATTGGGGATGATAATTCAGAGGCTAACTCTAACGCCTTACAGGAGTCAGAGGAGGAAAAGGAATCTCAGGGAGAGAGCCCCTCTGTGCCTGAACAGGCCCTTTTTCCTCAACATGTAGCCACTGGGACCCACAAGGTCCATCACTGAGTCCAGAATGTGTGTCTCTTGAGAAAATCAGACTTGAGTTAGAATTCAAAAGATTACAAATCCAAGCTGAAGCCACACACCAGGTCATCAAACTAAGGGAAAGGGAAATGCAACACACTCTTGGAATGAAGAAATTATCTCTGGAAAATGTTTCAATCCCAGAGTCTTCTAGGTCTTCCAGTCCAAAGAAGCAGTGAGTATGTATGATGCAAAACTTGATATTTTGTATTGGTTGGTTGCTTTTGAATATAACTATGGGATTCAGGTTTACACAGGGACTCAGTTGATTTCTTGGATTTTGTCTAGGCTCCCCCAGGTTGCAACTAATGCTGTAATGGAGGTGGGGGAACTTGAAAAGATAGGAGTGCGAACATGTGAAGCTAGCTTTGATAGCTAGATTTCAGAAAACTCCTTCCCAGAACCTTAAGAGGTTTAGGACCCTCATAAAGACTGGTGGTACCCCTTGGGCTACCTGGGTGTGTGATTGTTTGAAAAAACATAGGTGGTTGGTTTAAGGGTTACAGAGAAACTACTTTTGGAGGAATGAGAAATCTATTTTGTTAGAGTCTATTTTTAATGCCTGCTCTCCTGAACTGAGACAGCACTTAGCTGACTCAAAAGAGATTGTTCCCAAGAAGCTAGCAAAAGCTGCTGACTTGTGGGTTGCCAACGGGGCTACTCACAAGGATTCTGGGGCCCTTCACAAAAAGGATGAGGGGAAGCAGCATAAGAAAGATGATAAAGAAAATTCTAAAAACTCCCATCCAAAAGAGGGCCACAAACATAAGAATGGTGAATACCATGGGAAACCAGGTCAGTCTAGTGAAACCTCTGGTGCCAAACCAGCGGGAGGTCAGCAGAAACCCCCATTACAGAAAACATTTGGTAAATGTTATGCTTGTGGATCTACTGAATATGTGAAGGGGGATACCAGTTGCAGGAGTAAACCTTTAAGGGTCCACACTGCCTCCTTAGCCTTTCTCCCTGAAGGGGAAGTACAAATGGCAAGTGGAAACTTTCACCTATTGGCTGGAGATCCCATTGGAGTCTCAGCCAGTGTTTCTTTAGTTTCCCTGGGTCTGTGGGAACAGCAGAATTTAGATGTATATATTTCTATACCAGATAATACAAAATAATAGGACAGTGTACTTGTGAATAGTCAGGAAACCCCTGTCATTATAGACACTGTGGCCAGCATTACAGTGGTGGATGAAACCTTTTTCAAACCTGAGGATGTTGCTAAGGCACTCAATGGCCCCACTAAGCTTGCTGGAGGCCCTCTCCAGATGGTTCCAATACTACCAGCTCTCATCTAGTGTAACAATATGACTGTAAGAATACCTGTCAGTGTACAACGTGAGGTGCCTGGGAGATTCCTGCTGGGGAATGACTTAAAAACTCTTGGAGTTGTATCAAGCACCCCCAGGCCTCTGAGTAAAAGGAAGCAGGGACAAACTAAGAAGGCCAAAGAGCTCACCTTGGATGACTCCCAGTCGGTTGTTACAGAAGAACCTATAACACCCAGTCCACAGGAAGGACAAACTTCTACTTCCAGGAAGAAAGAGACAAAGGGGAAACCCAAGGTTTCAGGAAATCATAAGATTAGCACTCCTGTGCACAAAACCAGGACATCCCTGAGAGGACAGTACACAGTCACACCTGTGACTCCTCCACCAGTGGAGGCTGAGTGTGAGGTTCAACCAGAAGATGGTGAATCAGCTACTGATGATACAGAGCTGGAAGAAGCCCTTCCCCCTGTTGGAGATCTGGATCCTAAAGACCATCCTGAGCTGCAGACTTTGCTTGCTGAAGGTGGCCCCTGTAGGGCAGACTTCAGCAGAGGTCAAATAGAGTGTCCTACTCTTGAAGGACTTCGCCAACAGGCAGCTTCCCAGCTGGAAGAGCAAGAGCCAGGGAAGCACAGGTTGTACTGGGAGGATGGCCTCCTCTATAGTGAACCTATGAAGTCTACCCCAGGTGACTACAGAAGACTTGTAGTGCCTCAGGAGGTGAGACCCCAGTTTCTACAGTTAGCCCATGAGATTCCTTTATCTGGTCACTTAAGTTTTAAGAAGACCAAGGAAAGGATTTCTCTGTATTTCTACTGGCTAAAGTCGGGGTCTGATGTAGATAAGTTCTGTAGAAGCTGACACACTTGTCAGACATCTGGCAAGAGTGGAGCCAAGAATGTGGCACCTTTGGTGCCTCTAGCAGTGGTGGGAGTCCCTTTTGAGAGGGCGGGAATAGACATTGTTGGTCCCATAGACCCTCCCACATCTTCAGGCAACCAATTTATATTGGTTGTGGTAGACCATGCCACCAGGTATCCTGAAGCTATACTATGAGGACTGTTACTTTTCAGGCAGTGGCTAAGGCTCTACTTGGTATTTTTACCAGAGTAGGTTTTCCTAAGGAGGTTATCCCACACACGGGGACACATGTTATGTCCCACTACATGCAAGCCATGTGGAAATACTGTGAAGTAACCTACACGTTCTCAACAGCCTACAATTCCCAAACAAATGGATTGGTGGAGAGGTTTAATAGAACTATGAAGAGCATGATAGGTGCTTTAGAAGAACCCCTTAGAAGAAAGTGGGACCTTCTACTGCCATGCTTTCTCTTTGCCTATAGAAAAGTCCCTCAGGAAGGGGATGGATTCAGTCCCTTTGAGCTTCTTTATGGTGTCCCGGTTAGAGATTCAATGGCCCCAATCAAGGATAGGTTGGAGAGTGCTACTTCCCACAAGCAAGTGAGAGTCACTGACTATGTGTTAGGTCTCCGAAGGAGAATGACACACATGATGACAGGAGCTTCTGATAACTTGAAAGCAGGTCAGGCTCTGTTGAAGCATTGGCATGACCAGAAGGCCAACATGGTTGAGTTTACTCAAGACCATCTAGTTATGGTACCTACAAGGCAGAGGGCCTTACAGGACAAATGGATTGGACCTTTCAAGGTTGTGAGAAAATTATTTGGTGGATTTAGGCAATCCTAAGGAGGCACCCAGGGTCTTTTACACCAACCGTCTAGAGGCCTATGTCTTGAAAGTGAGAGTTCCCGTAATGCAATCAACTCTCTCCAGTGAGAGTTAATAATGGACACACCCCATGAGAGAATGAGACCAAGACCAAGTGCGGGTGAAAGTAAAGGTAAAGTTTATTTAAAACCAAAATTGGGCAAGCAGAGAACTCTGCAAACTTTGAGAGCGCTCTGTCCAACATCACTCTAGGATTACAGCATCATAAATGACGTCACTGCATAGGTTACATGTATTACATTCTCATTGATGAAGTCCAAAATCCAGTATAGTTGTGTAGATGCTGCCTTTAAATGATTGGATAGTTGCTTGGCGTGATTGCGGACATCACGTGCTTCAGCTGGGCTGGTGGGGTGACGGTTATGGGGCCCTGCATAGGGTGATTAACCCTAACTATCTAATTTAGACACCACTTCAAAGTATGCAATAAAAGACACTCATAAAAAACATCATTGGCATCCTGACAGCGGGGGAGAATCATATATTTTGCACTTATCTATACATCAAATTATCTGGTTCATCTGAAAGGGGCAGGTATGGGGGTCATTGTGTGTCAGGGAGCAGGTGGGCTGAATACTCTGTGCGGGTTTAGTAGAAAGGTGAGCGGCTACATTTGGAACATTAAGGCATCAGTGAGACATGGCATCCTGCTGCAGTACTGTCAGCAGGAAGGGGGAGACAGGTGGGGGCTGTGCGCCCTTCGTGCGTGGCACTGCTAGAGAGGAGAGAAAAGGCCCTGTGGTCGTCGAGTTTGGCCCAGTTTGATTGGTGGGATTATATGTAAATTATTGGAATAGGCTTAAAACATGTTTGCTGTCACTCCATTTACAACAATTAATAAGCAGGTTCTGATTATATTGTGGGCTATGTCTTTGCATTTACCATGGTCACTGTGCTACAGAATGGCTCTATTTACATCAGTCATGTGGCCTCACCATTTACATTATATGCATCAGAATCTTACACCATGTGAATACATTTGTGAGTATACATAACATTAAAAAGCCATTGAGCATGTGGACCATACATTTTGCATTATAACAAACAAGTCACCTAGCATCTCATACATTTGGGGGGTGATCTTTGGTAGTGAACGATATGTAACCAACATCATAGGACGCTGACATATGACTTATGATATCTTATGCATTTCCATTGATTCAGATATGTTAATTAGCTTACACGGGCTGCCTATGGGTGGCGGTAGGAGAGAAGAGCAACCCAATCCCAGGTACATAGACGAACACAGGATGCCTCCACAACATGCACAACAACACACACAGTCCCCAGAACACATGGCTCCGGTTCACGGAAACCCCTTTGTCATGACAGCTAATGGTGCCCCTGCACCATTTATAGGAACAGCAGTAGTATCAGGTAACATTTTTGACAGTGGGGAGAACACAAGGTACTCCACATAGGACAGCCCACAGGGAGCGCTTGCGTGTCCAATACTATCAACGATCCTCAAATCAGCAGAGGAACCACTGGTGGGGGCGGAAATAGGGAACAAACAGTTCATTTTTATGGTAGACTCGGTAGCAGAAAAATCATGCCTACAAGAAGGCAGGTTTCCGCTGTCTAATCATAAAATGGAGATGCAGGGGTTTTCTGGGGTGGTGGTTGAGGTTCCATACACAGAAGAATTGGAGGTAACAGTGGGAGTAAAAACAGTGTGAGCACCCCTACTGTATTATGAAGACTCGCCCATAAATTTACTGGGGAGGGACCTCCTTAGCAAGCTTAATATGACTCATTCACATAGAGAGGGATAGTGTGCTCAACTCCTGGGATATGTGAATGCGAGCAATGCTAGTGATACTCACACAAGCCATGGCACAGCAGGTGCGTGGAATACCAGTAGATTCGGACATGTTCCTCCAAGGGTTAAAAACATTGGCATGAGTTCTACCTGAGTTAAAACACCAAGAATGAAGAGTGCCATCAGAATTTGTGTTTCGTCCCATAGCACGTGCCAAGATAGGGCCAGGGTCGCTGGTGGCCCTAGACTTACATGGGGTACAGGTATCTGCACAAAGGATAGCAGTGACTACATGGCTGTGAATGGCGAACAGTGCTATGCATAAATGCCAACACAGCCTTGCGAGATTTGTCTGATGAGGAGCTTTTCAATGACTCAGACAGTGATGGGGAAATAATAATGGAGATAGCAATTCCCTGTGACATAATGATTCAGAACAGACAAGTGCCACTTCCATTTATGGCCTGAGTGAGCGCACCTCCAGCATTTTTCAATGACGACATGCAACATGTACCAGCAGACTTATGGACAACTGGCCCAAATGACGTCGGATTGTTGCGTGAAGTAACACCTGTAAAAATAAACCTGAAGCCAGGGGGATTATTAAAACAATACCCCCTGTCACGAGAGACAGAAGAAGGAATAAAAGAAACACGCCTTACTACAGCAAGGGATCATAGTACCTTAAAATTCTCCTTGTAATACTTGTATCTATCACATCAAAAATTAAAGGGGAGGGGCTTGGAGGATGATACAGGATCTACGTCCCCTCAATGATGTCATACAAAAAGAGTTCCCACTTGTCCCAAACACTGCATCAATATTATGCACTGTACCCAAATACGCATCAGGGTTCACAGTGGTGCTTTTGAAAAATGCGTTTTTCTCGGTACCACTGGATCCTGAGTCACAGTAGCTGACAGCCTTTACCCTCGGGGCGAAGAAATATGAGCACTGCAGATTGCTCCAGGGATACTGTGAAAGACCAAGCATGTTCAACAGAATACTGCATAAAGATCTTGGAAATATTGACACAAAAAGCACCATCATTCAGTACGTAGATGACCTCTTGATCTGTGGAAAAAATGAAGATGAATGTCGACAGTATTCAATAACACTATTGACACTATTGGCACACAAGGGTTACAAAGTGGACAAACAAAAAATGCAGTATTGCGCGACAGACGTATTGTATTTGGGTCAACTAATATCAAAAGAAGGCGAACAAATAATACCAGACAGCTGTACGAGCTGTAAGTGAACCCAGAACAGTGAAAGAGATGCAGAAATTCATCGGCATGTGCAACTATTGCTGTGCCTGGATATCAGAATATGAAGCATACACAAAACTACTCCTACACGCACTAAAGGAAGCGCAGAGGGAAAAAGCAGAAATACAATGGACACAAGAAATACACACTGCCTTTAACACATTGAAGGAACTGATATCAACAGCACCCGTCCTAGCCACATCAGATTAGGAGTGGAAATTCCATTTATGTTTGCATTATGATGGGACACTCATGACAGCAGTACTGACACAAAAAACATCATTGGCCCACAAGCCTCTAGCATACTACAGAGGTACACTAGACGCAGTAATGCAGGGACACTTTGCTTGCGAACAAACTCTCGCAGCCGCAGCGTTCACCATTGAAAAGAGTGCAACAATTGTGATGGGATGCTCCGTGACTCTATACGTGGAGCATTCACTGTTTGCCATACTTGAAAGGTCAAAAAGTACATTAGCAACACAGAGAGCCACATCCTATGAAATTATTTTATCAGGTGCAAACATACACATAGTGCAGTGTAAAACAGTAAACCCAGCCACATTCCTCACAGAAGCATGCACAGTAGAAGATATGCAAATTCACGATTGTGCCACACACAGGGGGGAAGGCGATGGTACATCCACAGCAAATGAAGATGCACTGACTGAAGGAGAAGTCTATTTTTTAGATGGATCAGCATCAATAAATTGTGAAACAGGAGAAAAACACGTAGGGGCGGCAGTGGTACGATTGGAGGAAAGAGAGTATGAAGTGATTGTCCAAAAAAGATTACCCGCCCATTTTTCAGCACAAGCAGCCGAACTGGTGGCGCTAATTGAAGTGCTGCACACAGCCAAAGGAAGTGCAGTAACAATATACACTGACTCGACAGTACATGGGGGAATTGCCCGATGGGAAATGAGAGAATTTAGAAGAGCAGATGGGTCCCCTGTACAGCATGCTGAACTGCTTTCAGAATTAATAGAGGCACTAAAGGAGCCAACAGTTGTAGCGCTCGTAAAATGCCAGGCCCACACAAACAAGAATGACATCATCTCATTAGGGAATGCAGGAAATGGACGCTGCTGCCAAAGAAGCATCTTACCTAACAAGGGCAACTATAGGTGAGTACATATTACAAAAGCATGTGGAGGAAGAGCAAGGGGAGGGCTACAACTCCATGCCGGTATCTCAGCTATTAGAGTTGCAGCACGATGCTCCAGCCGAGGAGAATGAACTATGGGAAAAGAGAGGGTGCAGCCAATCATCCACTGATCTTCTCTGGCGACAGAACAACACAGGTAAAGTAGTAATGACACAGAAACTACTAGAAATATCAGTCCAGCAGCTTCACTTCTCAGCCCACAATGCCAAACAACATATTGCAGCAGATATTCAGGAAAATTGGTTTGTGCCAGGGCTGCAAAAACAGATATCTAAAATGGTGATAGAGTGTACCACATTTCAAACACATAATTCAGGAATGACACTGAGAACATTACGAGGAACCTTCCCTAAGCCAGTTGGACCCTTCCGAGAACTGCACATAGACTATGCAGACATGGGAGAGAGGTCTAATGGATCGCGGTACTTGATAGTTGTAGTGTGTCCCTTTTAAAGGTGGGTAGAGGCGAGCCCCTGCGCCCACCCAGACGCGAAGTGTGCAGCCAAGTTCCTAGTGAGGGAGGTGTTTTCCCACTGGGGAATATGTGATGTTATACGTTCTGATAATGGAACACATTTCGTTAATGACTTGTTCAAAGCAGTGACCAGAATGCTGGGGATTACTCACAAATTATGCACGATTTATCATCCACAATCAAATGGCGCTGTTGAGAAAATAAGCAGACTGCCAAAACGATGTCACACATTAAACTAAAATTGGGTATATTGTTTACAATTGCAATATTTGAATTGAGAAACCAACCCAGTAATAACCACCACTTGTCCCCCCACAAGATAGTTACAGGTAGACGCATGCATACAGCGCACTCTCCATTACGAAGACAATCAGATGCACACAGGAGTGCAACAGTTTTGCGGGAAGAGTTCCACAAATATTTAAAACAACTTACAAAAGCAGCGCGTATTATTGCAAAACAGTTAACACCCCCTTTCACACAAGAAGCAGCAAGTGACACAGTAACACCAGCCATAGATAGCCCAAGCTGCCAGCTCATGCCAGGGGAGATGGTTTATGTGAGAAGCTTTGTACGTCGGTGGAATGCACCCAGATTCCATGGCCCATATGAAGTAGTATATTGCACACCTACAGCAGTGAAGGTGAAGGGCCTAAGATATTGGATCAATTTGTCCAACGTATTCAAAGCATATGACAGGGTAAAACAGGGTGGCACACAGTTGTGGGGCATGCATCTGCTACATCAAAAGGAGTGTGAGGTTGGGGGTTATACATAGTATATATCTTAAGGGTAGAGTCTACAAGTGAGACATATTTGTGGAGATGAATTATTTTTTCCAGGCCCAAGCTCAAGGCTGGTCATTCACAGATCACTGATGGAAGGAGGAAAGCAAGAGATACAGTGTTTGACTTTTCGGGCCTAGTCTCCCGTGAGAACAGGGCTGCTGCAGGGACACAGAGGGGAGGAGGTGGGGGGAGTAGCTGGCTAACTGTGCACTGCGCCAGGGGGAGAGCTGCAGGCCTGCATGCTGGCTTTGCTGTGAGGCCTGCTTCAGGATTTACAAAATGGAGTCAGGGTTCAGTACAAAATGGAGTGAGTACTTGGCCCTCTTCAGCCCTCTAATGAGCGTTGCACCCGTATGTGTCGTCCCGAGGCCGTCCGGCACCTCTGGGCACAGGCGCATTGGCAGTCTTGGGATGAGGATAGTGTGCATGCGGGGAAGAAATGGAGGGGAGGGGGCCCAAACAACCTTTCCTCCCATACAGTCTCTAGACCAGAACTGGGAGCTTTGCTTCTAGCCTCTGCTCAAGAGGAGGAGGTGACCTCTTCAGGGGACAACCTTTAGATGGGAAGATAGAAGGAGTTAATCCCTCTTCTGATCTGACACTGGAACAACAGGAGGAGTGCAAAGCTCTGTTAAATGGGTATTTGCTGATTTAGATAACTAAAAGTGTGTATTTTTGAAGTATATTTGTGTGTTGTTTTATATTGCTCCCTTCTGAAGAAGGCTTATTATAACTGATTGGTAAATAAATTAATAATTGTTTACGCAAGAAACCTTGTGTGTAAGAGTTTATTTGAATACTTGTCACTGTGAATCTCTATGTAACACCCCTACAGCTCACATTTACCCCTCTTGAGATAAGTCTGGCTGCGCCACACACGACCAACCTGTGTAGTGCAGACTTATACCAAAGGTTGGGTTTATATTGCCAGGAGGTCAGGGTTGTTGTAGTGCACCCAAAGGGTACTGCATACAATCTTGCCTAACACAGGGCCAGGCTGCCTACCTCCTGGAGAAAAGAGGACTCCATTTTCAGTAGCCCATGGTTTCGGAGACCCTGGAGGAGGGGTTTGCTGAGCCAGGAAAAGAAGCAGCCAGAAAGGACTGACCGAAGCAGAGAAGTACACATGAAGACAGTGTACCCGGTGAGTCAAGTGAGGCTGAGTGACTCTGGGATGCTGTGTTTCAATCCGCATGGTGAAGAAAGGTCAGAGAGCTCATGAATGAAAGAGTGACAGCGGAAGCACTGTGATTGCCTGAAACACTGATGTTTAATGACCACTATACAGTGAAGTTTGATGACAGGAATGGTTAGTGGATACCAAACTGTACTGAAATTGGGAAGGCAGTGGAAGCGCCAGAAAAACAGTAGACTTGAAATAAATTGAATGCAAGGTGCAAATGAATAAAAAGCACTTTTGAATACCAAACCAAAAGAAAGTAATAAAGAGTGCCATATGAGTGAAAATGAAAGAAAAAACCAAAAGAAAAGTGTTCCCTGATACAAAGGAATTATGAATCATGGACACTAAAGAAAGCAAGCATTGCTGATGAATATAAAGAACTGTGAGTTGTACAAGTTGAGAACAAGCAAGCATGGGCAAGAGCCACACGGAAAAGAGGAACTGTACAAGTTGCAAGTTTAAATTGTGGCAACACTAGGAAAACACTTGATAATCCAGCAGGTGAATGATGGAAAAATAAGTGATGAAATGGACTCCAAGCATATAAGTCCAATGCCACTGTTGAGATGAAGCAGTGGTGGTGTAACTATGGAAAAGAAGTTAATCAGGTGTGTTGGTTGTGTGATCTGTAATGGGTGGACCGTGTGGTTCTACAATTGCGCCTATACTGACTACACCCTACTAAAGAGAAGCCACTAGATGTATATGTTTATGGCTGAATATCCGGATAAGCTTGCACGTTGTGAACTTCAAGAGTTGAACTAAATGATATTGTTGAAAAGAACCAAAAAGCCTGAAAGTTGGGAAGAATCCTGAGAAATTATATTGTTGTGAACAGTGAGAGACTTGAACGCGTGGGGAAGGGAACCTCTTTTCCAACCAAGAGCTTGAAGAAGCTCTGAACTTTTGTTTGAACACTTTTTGATGCTGGCACACCTACACAGTTTGAACAATTAGATGTGAGGGCAACTATAGGTTTTGGACACAGGCAGACATTTAATTTGGACTTCCTGATACAGACTATCCTTAGTTACAGTTAGGTAGGGAAATGCCACTTTAGCACAGTGTGAGATGGGCCTTATCTCAACCTCTTTGTGCTTTTAAATAAAGGTGTTTAGCCCAAACTTTCCTCAGTTGTCTGTGTCTACTTCCTGATGCCTTCACAAATGCCAGTCTGGATATATTTTCCTGATGTGTTATGGCATGTTTTTATTGGTATCAAGAGTAAAGCAAACCTGATATGTGTTATTAGATAGCATGATCTGCTTAGGTGCAACCAACCATACTATAGGCGTCAGAATATACAAGATGGGCGGATATTCAAGTTACAAAGAAAATGTAAAAATGCAACCATATGAGCCAAAATGAAGTGAGCATGAATATATGGGCCACATTTGTTGGACTTTGCAGGGCTCTACACACTAACTAATACTTGGCACAACAATCAATATTCAGATTGAAATGCACAAAGCTAGTGAGTAGTAAGAGAGTTGCCATGATCCTACAGCAGCCAGATCTAAAATTAAAATAAAAGAATTTTAAAAAGGCAGTTCAAACAGTAGCAAACATTTCAGCAAAGCAGTGTATTGTTTTAAAAGGTGTATTCATTTAAATGTCTGACTATTTGTGGAGTTGGAACTAAAAACTGCCATGGCGTGCGAAGGAGATTTCTCTAATATATGGAATCACCACTTCCAGCTCGCAAAGGAGTGTGCAGCCATGAGCACAGTTGATGCCCCAAATGCACCTATGATTTAACCCTATATTAACTTATAATGATTTTGTACTACTTGTAAATGTGTAAACAAAAGAAACAAAATAAAATAAACGTTACTCAAGGCCAATTCAATTAGGTAATGGAGGAGTTTGAGGTGAGATTGACACTCATTTCCCATCATCCGTTCTGATTCCTCTTTGGCGATCTGCATTCAAACCTAAGCTGTTACTATAAAGCACTTTGAAGCTTTACCACATCACCATAAAGCACCAGGCACTTAGCTCAGTAACATCCATGAACACGGGCAGCACCTTTTTTTCTAGAGGCATACTATGGAGAAATTAATTATGTAGAATTAGTTTCGTTTTATGAATATCGATGATAGGGAAAAAGACATACATTCACCAGGATCTAGTATTGGGGAAAAGGGTAAATTACATGCCGGCCAATATTATAAATGCCAATGACAAGTACAGTACTAGCACAGGAAACACTTGTGTATAGGTGCGTTATAAATCCCATATCATATCATATCATAATGGGGTGGGCAAACTGGTACATGTAAATCTCGAACCACCTGTGAAATGAGGACCATGCGATGCGGAATAGGCTTTTGCCATCCTCCACAGGGCAATACAACATGCCCCACTGCCCTACTAGGCCTGCCATGTGCCATGCCCCCAAGTGGCATTTTGGCGTATTAACATGTTCTCTAATTAAACATTGAAAAACATTCTTGGAGCGGTTGGGGGTGAAAGTCAGGAGCAGTGTGGAAGCTGGGGGTTGGGTGAATGGCTTGTGCACACCCGCAAATGTTACCTCTGGAATGATTCATGTTGCCAAACATTTGCATGGGTGGCCCTAGAAATGCTGCATGCCAGTATTGGGGAGTTTTGAGGCCTACCTCCGGAAGTGATCTCATAAATCTGTGAATGTGTATGATGTGCATTTCTGGGATATGTTCTGTTTAGAACCATTTCTATTTTCCCTTCATTTAAAATGGGTGTATTACACAAATTCAGTAACCTTTCTTGACCTAATGTAAGAATTTATAATGCACATCATTTTTGTGCAAATTATTTTGAACCAATCTGAAAAGAAACTGTTACGTAGCAGCATTTACATTGAACTGCCCTCGCCACAATATTTCTAAGGCTAGGGCCAAGTTTGTGAAATGAATAAGACAAGCTAAATGCAAATCATGGGAGGCCAGCAAGAGTTCATTGTGAAAATGTTATTAAACATTTGGTGCATGCAGCTTTTATATAAAGCAGGACAACCAGCATAAACATAATTAATTACATTATGGCACACACTTCAGATGTGGGTTACAGAGTAAATCAACCATGAAACCTGATAAATCCATTCTAGAATGATTTTCTATAGCATATTAAGATTATAATTATAATTATTATAAGTCAGTGCTGAACAGCATAAATAAATTAACCCTCAGACTCTGAGATGACCTCCCTCTCGAATTAGCCCATGGGTGTTAACGAACTACACGGCTAAAGCTCCCCCCCCCCAAGAAGTAGGACAGATGGCTGAGAGAGCCAACAGAAGATAGTGCAGGCTGACCAGATGCGGGCAGCTCATTGAAAAAGCCTTCAATTTGTACACAGTATTATAGCTGTCGCTCCACTAATAAAGAAAACAAAACGTTAAACAAATACTTTAGTCAAATTATAAAGTAAATGTACAATGTTGTGCCTCTTTGGAAAGAAAAATAGAGACTTTAATGCACCAACTTTTCCCAAAATAAAATGCGACTTTGCCAATCCTTGGCTCACCGTAGTTCACATTGGCGTGGATTTTCCATCATTTAGGTAAACAAGATGATTGGATCAATTCGGTGAAAAATAAAACTACCGTAAATGTATAATTATACTTCTTCCTGACCTCTGCATCTAGAGTGTATTTCATGAATTAATGTCTCTAATTATGATTGCATGGTTTGTTTCGCTTCACAAACCACATCAAGCACACTTGAAAGTTTGACAAGGAGTAACCCTACATTCTTGTAAGCACTTTGGCTTGCATTTATAACAAGGTGCAATATTTCACTTTGTGAGGTGCTGTGCACACGCAAAAAGTCGTTCACCCTCAATTGTCAAATAAGGGCCAGGAAGACACTGGTGAATGTGCACAAACACTTCAACAGTGTATTCACAGCATCAATGATGACAAGTACATATCTGTGACAAATTGACGTCTGCCTTGCAGGAGTACAAGGATGAACAGAGGCGAAAGTGCCTACTCAGCACTCACACTTCTACAAAGCAAGAGTGAACCCAATCAAAAAGGTAAAAAAAGGCACTGTGAAGCAATAAGCCTCTTTTGCCTTTTGTGTTAAAGTGAGCCGAGGGAAGTGTTTACTCTCACAAAGACTGTGAATGTGATTCAGTAGCAACCCTAACAGCAAAGTACAATGGTCCAGAATAAAGGGAATGTCCAAGAAAGGGTCCATACAAAATATGTGTACTTGAATTAAACACACCATTTGAAATAAGTACTAAGCACCCCTCGTGATCTGGCCTCCCTATCCTGACTCTTCCCAGCCCAGTTTTTTGTTAACAGTTGTCTCCTGTTTTTTGTCTGCTCTGAGGGCTATGGGCAAGCAGTGCTCTATACAAATCAAATCAAATAAATTAAATAAATAAATGACTAAATAGAAAACACCGAATTTAAAAACCCACACCTGAGGAAAGAACAAAGGATATACAAAGATAGCAAGATGCAGTACTTTGGCTAATTAATCATGGGTGAAAGGCAATAGTATTACAATGTTTGTAAAATAATAATATGTGCTGGTGGAAAAAGGGATTGAAGTGACCTAACCAGGGCTCAAGACTGGACCAAGAAGGTAGGTATTAGGTACTAACACCTTTCTGTGGTTCTTGGTGGCTCGACATCATCAAATCAGGCTTCTTGGTGCTGTGCAAGCCATTCAATCCAAGTTCAGGTCCAGCAGATCCTGTAACCCTAAGTGGGAAGCAGGCATTAAGCCGGTTCAAAATTGTCACTTGGAGCAGTTCAAGTACAGCGTTCCATGAACAGCTCGGACGGTTCACCGGGGTCGGTTCAAATATTAATGTGATTCCATTGGTCTGAGGCAAGGTCTGGTGGTCACTTAAACTGAGATCCTGATGATTTGATATGCAGTTCAATGTGACAGAACATTGATTTCAATCCTATTTGGCTTGTTTGACAACCACTGGGACAGGTAGATAGGTGACACAATGCTCCCAGTGGCTTGAAACGAGGTCTGGCAAATGAGGTTGGTTAGAGCCAAGCAGGTGATGGGCTCTTCTAGGGAGAAAACAGCATCAAAGTGGAACAAGCTGCAGTTTGAAGAAATATTTAACAAAGTGCATCTTTTGAGTACCACTATCATTGGTTTGACATTTGGGATGATGGCAAAGATGTTGGTGACTGGATTTGCAGTTTGAGTTGGGTGGTTCGATGCATTGATGGAAGGTTACAGTTTCATGGGTCCCCCTAGGGTCTGGTCGATTGCCGATTAAGATTGGCAACGAAGATGCTGGTAGTGCAAAAAGTGATTTGAATTGTGCAGGGAAAGCTTCTTGTTTTAGCTGAGTCAACAAAGCACTCAGCATGAGGGGTGCAGAGGTGAATTGTTTATAAAGTTACAAAACTGCAGTTCGTAGGTCAGCCGAATGCCAAATGCAGCCCATGGGGTCCTGTTGGTTTGACTCAGTCGAGCAAACGTGAATCACAGTTTGAGGTAGTTCAACAGCAAAGTACAGGGATCATGGTTGTCTTGGTGTTGTAAGTCCCACTCCAGGGTATCAGGGACAAAATGAGTCCTTGTTATTAGTCTCCAAAGCAGTGGAGTCTGGCACACAAATGCAGGCATGTCAACACAGAGAGGTCCTGGGTACAGTTGGAGCTGTCAGAGAGGTAGGTTTTGCTCCAGCAGCAGGTCACCCCCAATGTGCACTGAAAATCATTAAGGAGCAGAGCTTACTTTTGGTGGACGTCTTTGGAAATGGCTGCTTGCTCAATACAGACACAGTTCATTCTTCTGTAGGTGTTTGTTCCAAAGTGAATCAAAAAGGGAGGTGAAGACTACTTCTTTTAAAGCAAAATGTGTACAACAGGGTATTGGACGCAAGCAGGCTTGCTTTAAGGGTCCAATTCCTATTCTTGAAGCAAGTGCACTTAGCCTTCTGACATCACACCAACAGATGGTTTGTGTTAAATGAAGTGGAGGTTACAGGAAGAGAGATAAAGAGAGAAAATAGGATGGTGGAACCTTCCTCCAGTTGATCTGAGTTTCCTGTGTCTATCCTAGCCCCACCCCCTTCCCTTGTTAATAGCACCCACCGTCCTTTTGGTGTGCAACACCTGGTGTGAAGCTGGTCCTTTTGTGAAGGGTGTATAATTTGATTCCTGTTCCCAGGCCAGCTTACTGTGGAGTGGCTGTCTCACTGGAAAGGGTGTTACCTGCAACCACAAAGGATCAAAGCAAGGCAACCCCCAGGGCTACAGTCTTGCTGGGAGCAGCAGAGGGAGCCTGGCTGGGGGGAATTCACATAACCCTTCCGCAAATTAGCTGGGCTCACAAAGATGACACATGTTTGATATCAAATGGCTGCGGCTTGAATCATTATGAGAGATAATAGCCACCATGCATTACACAGCGGTATGGTTTATATGAAAATGTTAACATGCTTCTTGGAACAGGGATGTATGTCTTAACTGCTGCCTCTGTGCTGCAATGTCTTGGCTGTCACAGCAGTTTCAAATGGGCACCTATGACCTCTGAACATGCTCTCTGCTACTAGAGAGCAGGTGCTGCAGATCAGGATTGGCCAGATCAGCCAGGTGGATCTTGGGTAGGTGACCTAAGCCTCAACAATGTGTCAATAACTGCTGATCTGTTGGTGCCTTTGTAGTTTGCCACCCTTTTTCCCTACTTAAGAAGCCCATAAGCCTCGTTTCCATTGCTGTTGGCGAGCAGGTGCAAGTGGATACTGGTAAAGCCCCAATCACCTGCTTAACCCTGCCCCTTCTTTTGTTTTCTTGACTCTTGTATCAAAGGCATCTCTTACTCAAAGAAAAGGACAAATCATGTTTGGACCTGTTTGGATCCAGGACCAGAAACCCTGCTCCTCTAACATCAAATGGTTATAAATAAGTGTTTCATCCCTCTCTCCCAAAAGCCCATCCATACCATCACCACTCAATACCAAACATGCCATTCACTAGCAACATCATGGACTTTGCAGCAGGCTCACCCGCATCACCATAGACCCCATCAACACTCCATCATCCACCCTATACAAAAACAGATGCTCACCAATGTCCACTCAGCAATCAGCCATGCAGCAAAAATCACCAACCTCATCGCTACACATTAATTGGACTTAATCTACATTACTAAGCCATGGATGACATCCACCTCCACCTACATCATCATAGATATCCTCATCCTCAACAGCTACAGAATTCTACAACAAGACATCCAAACATGTTCGGCAATCGTCTTGCCATCATTCACAAGGCATCATGGCCATGCATTCCTCTGGAAGTCGCCACCATGGGCTCTTTCAAAATCCCTTTCTTCCTCTCCCTACTCTCCCCAACAGACACAGTCACTTTTCACCTCATCTACAGACCACCCAACCCAACACCTCCTTTATTGAAGACTTCACAGACTTGGTCACCACCATGTCTCTCACATACGCTAACAACATATTCCTCTGTGACTTCAACATCCCTTGAAACCCAGAAAAAAAGTCAATGAACGAAGATCTCCACTGCCTACTGGACACTATGAACTTCACAGAGCACGTGAATGGACCAAATTACAGGAAAGGTAATGTAATTGACTTCATAATCACCTCCCTGCACACTCTCCATCACAGCTCTCCAATCAAAGTGCATTGATCAGACCCCCTGGCAACCCTCTTTGACTGACATTAGTCATGTAACCAATCAAGCAAACCCATCAGACAGTGAGTAAACAAGACTTCATATAATTCAAGAACTTCCCAGTGGAGGCTATCACGGAAGACCTTGCCAAACACCAACTCACCTAGGTTGATGAACCAGAACTGCAATGCACTTCTCCATTAACTAAACAGCACCTTCACAACACATATTAACCACCATTCCCTGTGCAATAATGCACCCTTAAGCCGAAACATTGTGCACCCTGATACACCCAAGAACTCAGCTTCAGCATACGAACATTAGAAAATAAGAAAAGGCTTGACAAAAATTCAGCAACTCACCCAACCTCACCCTGCTGAAGGAACTCTGTGCTACACACAAACGAATGATCACCACTACCAAGGTCAACTACTACCAAAACACCATAGCCAAGGCCAACAATTAATGCTGATTCCTCTTCAAAGCCAACTATCACTACCTCAAGCATCTGCCAGACACACCCGTTCCACACTCTGTTGAAAAATATACCACCATCAACTCCTTCTTCATATAGAAGATCAAATAGTGATGTCAAAAGAGATACATTAATGACAATTATTCAAATTACTTTGAACAGATGCTCAAGCTAGTCTCCTGTTTTGTCTAAGTGGAGGTAGCATAGCATTGCATTTCAAAAAGCATAGCAAAAATACACATTTTTTATGACATTATATAAAAGACTACGAAAAATGCATGCTTGACCAATTGATTATGTTTGCATTCATCTTGGTACTGAATTGGATGATGTTTAACAAAAAAATATTGTTTTGTTTTATGAACAAATGTATGAGTTGCACAATTTGTGTTGTGTGTCTGCATTTTTTTATTTTTTTTATTCTCATTTTGAGAACCTTGTATTTACTATTTTGGAATTGTGTGACATACTTTCCATGAATTATTTAATGTATTTTGATTATATATGTTGGATTGTTTTTTTTATGGGTAGGTACAAGTGAGGGTAGGTTTTACTGGCCACTTGATTTGACCACAAGCGATGATATATGGCATTGACATTGACAGCCAATGCATATGGACACAAGTGATTTGCTTGTCAGATTATGGGAGCCACTGGATATGGGCATAAAGGATTGTTTATGCAAGTGAGGTTGGATGTTGGCTTGACATGTTGAACGGGTGATATATCGGATTGATGTTTTAAAGCTGGACACTGGCCTTGGCCACAAGCACACTTACTTTGACTACTATGATCAGGGATGATAGATCAGATTGACGTTTTCAAGCAGGCTACTGGCCGTGGTCACACAAACACTTACTGGGACTACTATGACAATAGATGATATATCGGATTGACATTGGCAAGCACTGGGTACAAATGATCATCTGTGTGTTTGTCGGATGTTGGTAGCCACTAGCAATGGGTATAAGGGATGATGTAGGGCATTGAGGTTGGCACTAGACTTGGCAAGATAAATGTGTTTAAAGAATACATCTGGCTAAGTTAGTAATGGGGCGCGTAAGTGTGACTGTGGCCATGGCCGAACAATCTTGTCACTGACCATGACCAGAGTCACAGTTATTCTGAGTCCTGTGACAAGGGATGATATATTGGATGTTAGTAAAAAATGGCCATGGCCACAAGGGATAATCTGTGTGCTTGTTTTTCTGAAAAGAAAAGAAAATATAGTTAGTTGTAGAATATGATATAGAAAATATAGGGTATTGCGTCCTTTTGCTGACACCCGTTTTTCTGATGGGTGTTTTGCCATTGGAGTTTTGTCGAAAATGTGCATCAAATTTCTTGGGGGTTGGGAAAGGATAAATAAAGGATGAGGGGGAAGGGAAATAAAAAAATAATAATTAAATGAACAGGGGTTTAGGAGGGACCACCCCAAAAACATTTTTTAAAAATGCCGATGAACTTTTTCAGCAAAGCTCCCACGGCAAAACACCCATCAGAAAAAAAGGGGGTCGGTGAAATGACATGAAACCAAATATAGATACTTTAAAGTTCAAGCATACATTAACTTTGTTTATTTCCATTCTATGTTTTCTACAATATTTGTGAGTGCCACACTGTTGTTGTATTAACATATTCTAGTCATTGGGTCATGGTGAACAATCCAAAGTGGATTGAAAATAAAACATTTTTCACATTTAGGGTTAGTACAATTTTCATTTTGTTCAACAATTGCTCAATTTTCTGTGTGGATAGTGAATTCTGGGGTCCTGTCGATTTCTTCTATTTATTTTGAAGCAATTTTGAAACAGTTTAATAAAAAAGAAAATCTATTATAACAGTATGAATGGATGTTTTTATTTTTTCTAATAGGCTAGTACCTCTTCGTGAAGTAGTAGTTAAAGATTTTGGATGAGGTAATGAGGGACCTCATAGTGATTTGTTGTGTATAAAGATATGTTTTGACCCTTACTAATAGTACATTTTATGCACTATGTTCACTAGAATATCTGTCTGTGCTACACTGTTCTATTAACATATTTTAATCATTGGATCATGGGAAGAAAATAATGGTAGGTAGGTTAGTAGGAATGCCAATATGAAACCCATATTTTACTGTGTGTGTTAGTACATTTTTTGATAATGATTGATATATGTTTTATGTTAAAAGTACTTATATAACTGATGGCATTGTCTAAGGGTTTTATTTATTGCAGTATATAGTAACTTTGTTTGTTTTTTGTTTTCCTGTAAATTTCAACGTACTTCGGTACCCTTTGGTGTATTCTAATGGTACATTATTGTAAATATTAATTTATAGTATAGTTTAAAGACTGAATTTTGGTTTAAGGAATATAACCTCTGTTTAAAAGTAATATAAGTGTTGTTGCATTCAAAATTCAAACCAACCACTTCTTTGTTTTACATATGCCATAATGCATCCTGAAGTGTTTGTGACACCAGTGTGGTATATTATGCCTACCGTGGTGAATATTTTTCTGCCACGAGATACATATGCATATGTGAAGTTAGTGAGTTTATAGTTGTTTTTAGTTCCATCTGTGCTGTAACTCAAAAGCATAAATATAACATATTGGCCTGGTGAATCTATTTGTTTAATTGAAAGATGGTCAGAATTGTAAAATGGGCACACCATGACATGATTTACATTTTGGAAAAGTTGGTGAAATTGTATTGTGCCACAATTAGGTATAGATACTTACACAGATTGTATATTGGAAACATGCTCTTCAGAAATTGCAGGGTCTGCATATATGTGTCCAAGTGTATGAAATATGTAGGATTTTGTTTACAGTGGTGTTTTCTCTCTCTAGTACTTCAAGTATGTACATTAGGAATTCTTGGGGATACTCCTGAGAGTGAATTTAATAATTCTTGCACAGCGGGACAATTCTTGTTTTACCCTGTTACACTGTATAAAGTGTCAGGATTATTGTTAGCATGTCTATGAAGAATAAGAAGTTGCAACCAAAGCTTTTCTGAGCCATGCAAGTAATATTGTTCACAATTGGTGGCAATTGGAAAAGTAGATTGAGTGCTAAATTTGTGTAGCAATTCACTCAAGTTGTGCTCTTAAATGTACAAGGACCAGATATGTTGGCCTGTTGTTCATATGAAGCAGCTTCATGTTCTTTTCTTTTTAATGGGGATTATAGGGAGACAAAATGCACTTTCATTTTCTACTATTTGCCTTTTTAAAGGTATCATTTTTTCAGGTACAGGGTATATATACTGGTGTGGAGTGTACGGTGCAGTTTGTTGTATTCAAGAATGCACAGAATGTTAGCTTTGACTCTGTTTGCATCCAAGTTTATTATGAATATACCAATGCGTGTGTGTAAAAGAAAATTGCTTCGTAACTCATTCCTTCTTTGAAGATTGTATTGCCAATGTCTAAAGGTACATGGTCGAGGGTTAGACCTTGTGACTTGTGAATTGTAACAGCATACTCACTATCAGCTCCAATTTTAAGGTAAAAAGATCCCAGTACCAGGGCAAGTGGAAATCCAACAATACCTACAATAATAGTTTGTAGAACTACCAAAACTACTCCCCTAAGAGAGACAGTTATCCTTCTAGAGAAGAGAAAATATATGACTAAAGAAGGCCACAGAGTACAGAAAGAGGATAGAGATTCTCACAACTCGAGTGACAGGTCAAGCAACTGGCATTGGTCAATTTATGAGATCCCAACAGGAAAACCCTGATTCTAATGCTCGTAGAAATATTGGCACACAAACATATGCGCAAAATAACATTTTATGTGTGGTGAAAGTGACTTTCAGATTTCCATCATTTTGTAAGCAAGACTTCACATGTAAAGCCAAAAGTGTAGATTACATATTTTGCTTCAGCCAATGTCAGACATTCAAAAGGACAACGTTGAGACCCAAACAAGATGTATATCTTTATATAAAAGGGAAGCCTAAACCTGTTGATGCATTTATTTCCCAAAAGAATTCAGCCAGCTCAGAATGTTTGCGAAAGAACCTGATACAGATACAGACAAATCTCGTATATTGTCACAAGTTAAACATTATTGAATTCCATATATATATATAAAAACAAACAATGTGTATGTAGAAGAATGTATATCTGCAGATTAAGACTTCTGCTATGGGAATATATGTCCAGCATAAAACATCTGCTCTGGATACAAATTAATAGCATATATCAACATAGAGCATATCAGGTGAGGAATACAGGTTGTACTGATAAAATGTGAATTGCTTCACATTCTCCTTACTGTAAGGAAGGCGTGGTATCAAACAGTGAAGACAGACACGAGTGATGAAAGTTCAACAGTGTTTATTGAACTTCAATGAGTTGGTTAAACACCTATCTAAGGCTAAATCTAAAGATGGGAGTAAGCTATGACCATCAAATAATAATAACGCATTCCTGGTGGAGTCTTTATGATACGATATTTTATTTATATTTTGTCAAAATAAAAGGGCCTGTACTGATAAACCTATTGCCAATCCTTACATCTAACTCTTAAGAAATCAGTTTCTGTGTCCTCCACAGAAATCAAATAAGTGCTCCAACTAGAGAGAGTTTTCAGTGATACTTGGGGTTCTGCAATACTCTCCCACTTATTAAGATGGCCCTGCCCTCATCATCATGATGGACAATTTTAGGCCATGTTTTATATAAACAAGCAGAGAAGTGGGGGGACAGGTAGGCTTGTCATGTCCATTGGTGTTTAGAAACTGCTCAATGATGTAAGATCATCTTTTTTATATTATCTGTTGCCCCTGGGATTTTGGGTAGCCATATGTGTTGTTGTATGGTGTAGGGGAGCTATTACTACCTTTGCAGGTATGTGTGGAAATGTTGGCTGTATCAGGGCATGAATCAAGACAACAGTGTATTGGGAGGCGTTTGTTTAAAACAATGGCGTGTAGCTACCAACTTCAAATGGTGTGACATGGCAGTGTGTACATATCCTTTGCATCCAAGGTTTCTCTCTCAAAGAGTTGGAGTATGTAGATAATTGTTGTATTGTTGTATTGTATTGTTTATTAATTTATAGAGCGCACCGGGCCGCAAGGCAACTGGGCGCTTGTGAAAATCTTAAGTTACAGTTACATAAATATCTTACATTTCTTATGTCACAGTATAGGTTAAGGTTGCATTTCTTATCTTACATTTCTTATGTTGCAGTTGCAGGCATATCTTACAAGTTACATGCATGATATTAGGATATATTTACAGTTATAGGTGACAAAAAAGTGGATAAGAGGATGTCGTAAGGAAAGGGGAGAGGTGACTAAGAGACCGGACATTAAGAGGAGACGAGTCAGCGGTTGTTGGTTTGTAGCCAGAGTTTAACATTGGTTTTGAACATGTGAGAGGAGGGAGCGGCTCTAAGTGGATCCGGAATAGAGTTCCATAGATGTGCAGCCAATACTGGGAAGATTGAACCTCCTGTTATTTTCAGATGGAAATGTGGGATTCTGATGCTATTAGATTGGGCCTTTCTAATGGGGCATTCAGATGTGTACCTAGTAAATTTCTCAGTGAGGTATGCGGGTGCTTTGTTGTTAAGACAGTTGTGTGCAATGTTCAGGGTTTTAAATTTGATGCGGTCATTGATGGACAGCCAGTTAGCAGATCTTCTTTGGTCAGATATATGTTGCCCTTTGGCAATGCCTAGTGCTGTTCTGAGGGCGTTGTTTTGCAGGGTTTGGATTTGGTGGGTGTTGTGTTTGCTGGTACCTATATAGAGTGCGTTACAATAGTCTAATTTAGAAATGATAAGGGCTCGTGCGATGGTGATGTAACTTTCTATAGACAAAAATGGCTTATATGCGTGAATTAGCTTCCAAGTGGAGCTGGTTGCTGAGGCTGTGGCATTTACCTGCTTGTTAAGGTGGAGCGCTGAGTCTAAGTAGAATCCAAACGTTTTAACTTCCTTGGCTACATTGATTTTGATACCATCAGTAGCGAAGGATTAATATAGATGGGAGAGTTTATTTAATTTACTGGTGGATCCAATGATTAAAAGATTGGTTTTATCATCGTTAATACATAAGCTGTGTGTAGCCATCCAGATTTGAATGATTTGGTAGATTTTGTTTATGAGGATGGTGTGTTTGTCGTAATCTCCTTGGATTGGGATGAGGATCTGGGTGTCGTTAGCATAATTGCCAGACACCCAGTTTATCCAAGATATCAAAGAGAGGCTTTGTAAAAATGTTATACAATGTAGGGGAGAGAGACACATGACCCCTGTGGAACCCCACAAGTGATGGGAACTGGGTCATCGGCTGAGATGGGCGAAAAGACTCTTATAGGTCTATTATCCAGGAATGAATTTATCTAGGCCGTGACCTTGATGGAAAAGTTGGCAGCTGATTTAAGGTGGTTGCAAAGTACTTTATGATCTACCAAGTCAAATGCGGCTGATAGATCTAGGAGTAGGAGGATGGATGTGTCTCCTTTGTCTTTGTGTTCATCTAGTTGGTTTTTGAGATCAAGGAGGGCTGTCTCGGTTCCATGTCTCGGTCTGAATCCAGATTCTCTAGTGCCTACTAGGTTATTAATCTCCAGGTAGGATTGGATCTGTAGATAGGCAGCTTTATCTAAGATAATAGTGGGCTGGTGCAGCTAATGGGGACAGTCTGACCTTGGGTATGTATGGCAAACATGTTCTCCTCCTTACTTGCAGGACCATCTGTTTTATGAATTGTATTATGCCTTTAATCAGTAGGAACAGTTGCACAAGATACAGCAGGAGCGTTCCACCAGGTTGTATGGTACTCTGACTGTTCTTTGAGGTGCAGGTAGGCTTGTCATGTCCACAGCGGGGCACGTGCATGCACCTCTGCCTTTCAGAGCATGTGGCAGTCAGTCCCACCTCCTTAGAGGTGTAGGTTATGCTGGTGATTTACTGTGCCTATATTTGTCATTTCATGTAGACCAAATGGCTGATTTTCCAGCATCTGTTGTGTCAGGTTATCTACTTCCTGTTTTTCCAAAATCCACACCGCACCAGCAAGTACTGAAAAGTACTGTTTACTGTTGGAGAGCCTTGCTGGATCGTTCGATCTTTTCTCCAGTTGCTGAGACTGAGACTGCTGGTGTTGTATGGCTGAAATCTTCTTGGAGTACAGTTTTCGCCATGACACTGATTTGCTCTGGCTCCTTTAAGGATTAGATGGTTTCTTGGATGGTGACTCCGCCCCCTGGGATTCGTGTCACTCCCCTGCCTTTTATATTTACCCACAACCCAGTGTACCCGCGCGCGCACCGGCAAGTACTGAAAAGTACTGTTTACTCTTGGAGAGCCTTGCTGGATCGTTCATTCTTTTCTCCAGTTGCTGAGACTAAGACTGCTGGTGTTGTGTGGCTGAAATCTTCTTGGAAAATCCTATTTTCTCTGTTATGACATGTATTGGATTTCGACTAATCATACCATTTTTTTCTGGATGTAGTGTGGATGTTGAATCATTATGGTATGTAAGAAATGGCTAATGTGGTGTACATGTTGTCCAATTAATGGGGTCGCATGGTGGGTTGGGGGAAATAGCATTATTGATGAGGTTTGTTAAGAAAGATTTTCTGGGGCTGATTAGGGCATACGGCTATTGAAACTTTAGTAGAGTGGAGATGGACAGTGAAGGGAAGACCTACATGCTGATATCCTTTTGTTTATTAGCAGTAGTATTTATTAGTTTGTAAGGGAAAGGAAGGATAGTGCATTAGGCTATTGTGTTATTATGCTGAAATGGGTGGAATCAGGCGACGTAGTTAATTGTGAATGCTTTTTGTTGAGGATCGCTAAGGAAGAGTAATTGAATGGGTGCTGGGAGAAGCAGGTGTGGTAAGGCCTAGTTATGTAAAAACTAATATACTTAATGCTGTGTATTTGGAGTTGTCGTTTAAGTGTTAAGTCGAGGTTTGTGAGATGTTTTATGGTGCTACTAGGGGACCTATCCATTCAAACTGTAGTGATAGTGGGGATGGGTAGTGGAGGAAGGATGGACATGCTGATATGTTTGTTGAGTAGTAGTAGTAATTTTATTTTAAAGACTCCCTTTTTAATTATGGTGGCCAATTTGGAACAATTTTTTATGTGTGCTGTCATTTGAAAATGGAACAGTTGTCTTTTTGATTTTAATCATGGTGGTATACTTTCCTTCTGGTGTGATGTGTACTCACTTTAGAATATATCTTGTCAGGAATTTTAAAAAAAATTATCAACACGTAGGAAAATTCTGAGGGTGCAAATAACTATTTCACTTGCGCTGACAGGCAGACACAGGCTCTTCTCTTCTGCAGCTTTGAGTGAGTGTCTTGTTTTGCTTGAACTTACAAATCCTGGGTTGGTGTGCCCTTAAAGCCCATCTCCACCTGTTAGCCTGCGCTTCAAACTTATATGTTATATTGAAATTATAAAGAAACACAATGTGTGAACTTAATAATTTTACATTTTTTTATACAGATTTTTTTGTAAGATGACATCAAGAAAACAACAAGAAGCAATTACAAAAGGCCGTCTGCAGGGAAGTAGAGTTAAACAGTATAATTTTTTTAAAGTAGTGTTTTTAAATCTGTAGATACAAATCCTGTAGTTAATGCAAACATTTCTATTGTTGAGGATAGTTTTAAAAATGTTAATGTTGAAATAAGAGATATGCCAACCCAAATGTTTTTTAAAGTAAAAAAGCAAAAAAAAGTGTTACCAGCTAGTAGAAAAAGAAATATTTTTAGAAAAGAAGGTAGTGAATGTGCTATTAATTTGAAACAGAGGAATAAGGATACATAAAGGAAAATGTATCACTCCCGAGTTTTTACCAATCTTTGGATAACTGTGAAACCAAAAACTAGATATGTGGTAAAACGTTGTTTGCTATAGAAAAAAGTAGAAGTAATCATTAAGAAAGCTTTTGATATGAAAAGAAAATTGTTCATCTTTGTTTTAAATAAACTAATACAAACAGTTAATGTGCTTACACATGACACCTTTTGTGACATTTTTGGTGGAGAGTGGAATCACACTTCTCAAACCAAAAGATTTCTTAATGAGGAGAGTAACATTCAAGGAACAAATGTTCCATTAGCAATTGATGAGTGTGGACGTAGCTCTGAAGTCCGAAATGGTTTGATTTCTAAGAAAGAAGAAATCATACAGTGTAATAATTGTGAGGTATGGACTTGCAATTTTCTGTGCTATATTGATGTTTTCTTGTAAAGTTTTAAAGAGATGTTTGCAAGTATTGAACAAAAATAATAATGTTCAAAGACAAATCAAGATGCTACAAAGAATAGATGACTGTAAAGTCTGTGAAAAAACAGGACCTTTGGGTCACTTTCTAACTTGTCTTGATAAAAGTAGATGTACAAGTCAGTTTCATTATATACGGATGCTGACTGCACATCATACTAACATTAGATACCTTCTAGTTAAACTGTTTTAGTGCAAAACACCAAGTATGCCTCTTGCAGTTTTAAATCAAATATGTTTGACTGGAACTGAAGAGACTTTAGTTACTACAATGCAAATGATAAATATGATGCATTTAAAAGAGTATATGTACGTAGTTGAAAAACTTACAGGAAGTGGAAATGATGATCCTATGCTGTCAAAGGGTCAGATTTTTTAACAGTATAAAAGAAGTATTTCAATGTTTCAGTTGTCTTCTACTGAAAAACCTGACATTGTTTGTGTATATTGTCGACACACTTGTTATAAGTCACAAGTGCAACTAGTGTATGTTGAGAACAAAATTAAACACACTGTAAAAGATGTTTGGAAAGAACTTTGTCTGTGTATTTGTTTATAGAAGAACGATTTCACACAAGTGAGGCACTTTATGTTTGTAGACACTGTATTGGATTTTATAATCAAACACGAATTCCTCCCAGAAGTGTCTTAGACGATATGGTAGTGCCTGATATCCCGTTGTGCTTCAAAAATTTAACATGTTTGAAGTGATTGCATTGCAAACTGTTCATCCTTTTCAAGTGATTGTTAGACTACAAAAAAAGTTGTCAAATCTGCCACAGAAGCAATTAGTGCAGGGTTTGAGAGGCAACGCTGTGTATTTATCCCTGAATTTGGAATACAATGTTAATACTGTAGGAGCGAAGACTGGTATTGCAGATTCTGTGTTTGTTTTAGTAAATGCTGTTGCCACTAAAGATAAGAGAATTTGGCAACAGCTTTTTGATATTGGAAAAGTGAAAAATGCATTGGCGTGTCTAGTGGGGCACAATGATTTATACAAAGGCAGTCTGACTGTACCAGACTTGTCTATGCTTGATGTTGAGTCAACAAACACAAACAGTGAAGGTCAGTTCCAGCATCTATCTGTTGCAGAAGGGAATAGTTTGTATGAGCATTACACTATCCATCCTCTACGCTCACATGAAGTCTTGAACAACAGTTTAGAATTGTATCAAATTAAAGCAATGGAAGGTGCATCAATTAGTATGTGGAAAA
The DNA here is from genome assembly GCF_040938575.1 of Ambystoma mexicanum. NCBI lineage: Eukaryota > Metazoa > Chordata > Amphibia > Caudata > Ambystomatidae > Ambystoma > Ambystoma mexicanum. The sequence continues at coordinate 819,439,508 of NC_090928.1, read as the reverse complement.
ATACATTAGAAACCCATTGTTTTCCTATGCTTTTCCAACTGATACTTGAGGGAGATTGGATGATCATAAGGTGCAAATCTCTGCTTCAGAATATTATTGTACAAGAATGTATTCAGAAGATTCACGTTTCTGCACCAATGTTGAATATATTCCTCACTTATTGTATGAAAGTGTATTTTCAACATTATGTTATGCTGTTGCTCATACACTTTAGACTGGAACTAGATTTCAAAATCGTTCTGCATGTGAGATGCTGCAACAGGTGAAAGAAAAAAAGAAATTAGAGGGCAAACTTATGAATAATGTTGCTACAATGAGAGGAACTAAAGAATATTGGTATTTTGGAGACACTCCGAGGTTAGATGCATGATCAGAAAATTGGCATCTCAAACCTGGTTTGTGACTTTGAGTTGTGCTGAGTATGGTTGGGATGATCTTGCAGAGTAGATTTGGGAAACTAATGCAGAGAAAGACAACATAGAACACATGACACTAGGAGAATTGTGTTCTGTGGACCCTGTAAGTGTATTGTGTTTTTTTTCATCACAGAGTACCCGGCACGTGCGGTTCCACATATACATATGCTGTTGTGGATTAAATACACTCCTCAGTTTGGCAAGGAAAGGGATGTGTGATGGAGTTCATTGAAAAATATATTACTTGTACATTCATGAGGAAACGACTGTCAAAGAAAATGCAAGGGTAAACACAAGTACTACACTCAGTGTAGATTTGGATTTCCAAGGCTTACAACACTAGTTTTTCAAGTGAATAGTTCAATGTCATTTGTTCGAAACCATGTTACTGGTAAGACACCGAGAAATACCTATCATTTAAAAAGAAATAAGGAATGCCAATTTGTTAATGATTACAATCCTGTCATTGCTCAGCTTTGGAATGCAAATACTGGTGTACAGTTTATTGCTGATAATTCAACATCTGTTGCTCGTTATGTTACAGCATACATAAAAAAAGCAGAAAAGAGCAATGCAGCTGAAGTTTTGGCAGATTTATCATCAGATAAAAGTCTCAATCAGAAACTTGTGAGCTTTGGTTTGAAGATGCTTTGACAAAGAGAGCGTGATAGCTATGAAGCTGCAAATCGGCTAACTAGTTTGCCTCTGTATGGACATAGTTTGGTTAAGTTTCGGCTCAGCTAGTACTAGAAATCGGTATTGAAGCCTTTGACTGAAATTGAGCAGTTAGCTGAATCAGCACCTGACTGTACAGAGCTTTTGAAAACCAACTTGATTGATACATATTATCCAAATCGATCTGAATTGTTGGAGGATGTTTGTTTACTTGAAGTAGCACAACTCTACTCATATCGAAATATTGAAGCAAACAGTGACAGAGGACGGTTTAAGGTACATGGATGTAGTGGTTGTCGAGTGAGACATGAAAAGGCAAGTGTCATTAACCACATGAACCTGTCTTGCCAAAGTGCAGAGAAAAAGGAATTATTTTAGTTTAGTATTTTGCAGTTTTTCTTCCAAAAACGTGCAGAGAGTGATTTACATGGAAGTTTTGAAACTTTTGAAAAATCATTTTTAGCTAAAAAATGCTTAATTACATATCCAAAATGTGACTAGTATTTGGAGTTCCTGGAGAAAGAACTACGCCAAGAACAACTGATGGCAGCTCAATTGGCAAAAGAGACTCCTGAGGGCCGTCAAGATTCAGCAGCAGGAAGTCAAAATGTTCTTAGTGAGCCAATTATTCAAACTGATGTTGAGCTTGCTATGGAGAAAGTAGAAATTGGAATGCAACAAAGTAAAGTTGCAGATGTAAATTGTAATAAAATTGTTAGTAAATGTAATATAGAGCAAAAAGAACTTCATAATTAAATTAAAGATAGGTTCTTACATGGTTTACTGCATGACAAGCGTGAACGCTCTTGTGTGCAATACAACCTGTATTGGTGTATGTTAGTGGATAAGCAGAAACAGGTCAATCTTTTTTTAATTAATGCAATAAGAGCTCTGATCCAAAATGTAACAGATTCCTCTTTGTCATGTATTGTAACTGCTCCAACAGGTTTAGCAGCATTTCATGCAGGAGGTGTTACTTTACATCACCTGTTAATGTTAGCAGTGGAGCATGACAACAAACTAGAATATCAGAAACTTGTTTCAAGTGCAGCACAAGAAGTAGGAAACGTTCTTAGAAAATGATATACCTTGATTGTAGATGAAGTAGGTATAGTGCCTAACTTGATGCTAGCTTTCATTCACTTGCAAATGCAAAAGGTTATGATGACTCACATCAACATTTTGTTTGGAGGTAAATGTGTACTTGTTTTTGGTGACTTGTTACAATTAACTTCAGTGTTAGATCAACCAGTTTTTAGAATGCTGCAATCTAAGGATGCTAAAAAAAAGTATAGCAAATATTGGTCATTTTAACCTTTGGAATTGTTTTGAATTCCAGGAACGTACCATTAATATGAGGCAATCTGGAGTCTTAGAATATGCAGAAATGCTTAATAAGATTTGCATAGGTGTTCTTGAGGAAGATGTGAAAACAGTCTTAAAGGAAGACTGATTTCTAACATGTTTCATGTACATTGCAGTCCATCTGATGTTTTGCTGACTCTTAAGGAAAGAAACATGTTTTGTGTTGATTTGATGTCCACACTCACAGTGTATAACAAGTTTAACTCTACAATGCTACTGTCAGAGCAGCACAATATTGTAGAGATACAATCATGTGATGTTTTAGATGGTCATGTTATGCCTTTTTATAGAGTTGGATAAGAGAGCACAAGCTCGATTAGTTGAACTAGTTTATTCAATTTCTAAAACTGCAGGTCTGGAAGGAGTTTTAAAACTGGGCATCAATGCACGAGTAATGTTGAAGAGGAACTTGAATGTAGAAATTGCTCTAGTCAATGGAGTGATGGGACGAGTGATTGCATTTCACACTTTTCCTCACAGTATAAGTATGTGTAAAATGTAGGTTTATTGTTAATAAACGTTGATGAAAGAAAAGTGACCGCTAACATTTCTTTCAATGAATAATATAATAGGTTGCATGTACATATGCTCCTCACTGAACCTTATACCTATACCTGTGAATCACTATCCAGGAAACGTAAGGAGTCAGTGAACGCACATTCAAACGAAATCTGTCCTTGTAAGATTAAAAATCAACTGAATTTATTGGAGTTGGAGACTTGTTCAATTGTAACATACTCTTATTGCAGCTTTAGCAATGAAACAGGAGTTGAATGCTATTGTACGGCAGCTTTGTGTATGTTGCTTCAAATGACTCCATTGATGCCAGAAATAGCTTCAACAGCCCAGAGGCAGCCATGTGTAGAACTTTCATTTCTTAAAATATCTTTAGATGACAATCTGCACAGTTTACATTCAGCAATATCAATCCGAAATGTAGTAGCTATTGCAATTGTAAATTAACAATTTTCTAAAAAATACACAGCAGGATAGTCCAGAATGTTTAAGGAATGTCTTTGAGATATTAGTGAAAGAAACTGTTAATGTAGATAGGTATGTAGGATTTATTTACAAATTTACGAGTGGAATCATATGTGCCCAACATGTAAGAAAGGGTACTTTATTCCAGATCTTTGTGAAAGATTTGTGTATCTGCATGTGGCTGATCAGAAAACTGTAAAATGTTCTGATCGTGTAACTAAATCATTCCATGACATGCAATGCAGTGACTGCGGTTTTAATATATAATCAACACTGCAAAATCTATTTTTGAATAAGTATGTATTAATTATGTTTCAAAGATACAATGTAGATGTAGGAAAATGAACAGTCAATAATACATTTTGTAAATAGTCAAGTTGTTGTTAGTAAGAACATTTTTGAAATGTGGGCAATTATTTTTCATGATGGGCCATCCATTGAATCTGGAATTTCATGACATGGGTGCGTAGAGAAGTAGATTGGCTTGTTTGTAATGACTCTATAGTCACATACCAAGTTAAATTGCCAAAGGGTTTAATGAATGTTTGCTTAATGTTGTTAAAAGCAACATTTTAACATAAGCGTAATATTCTTTGTGAATATAAACACGCACAATAAAAATTTGAAATAGAAAAATAGGCTAAGTGTTTTTGTAAAGTAGGACATGGTTTGTTATTAGGATGTTTTTTTTAAAAAGTGCTAAATAAATGTAGAGGTAGTATTGTGAAGACTATATAATTTAGAAGATAAAATGGCATTCTGAAATCTTCTACTTATGTTTTATTGTGTAAAACACTGTATATTTTAATATGCACAAAATGGTTCCATGTACATTATTCTGAGTGTGAGGGAGTGTAGAAGCTGATGACTGTTTACATATGAAACAAGTAAACAATAGGTTGTAGATTCAAAATCATACAGTGCAATTGAAATACATATCAAAATAACTGGCTGAAAAGGCAATTGTGTTAATTGTATAAATATGTTTTATGTGCAGTGTGGAGTTTTAAAGAAAAAGGTCAGACAATCTATTCAGTTATTAAACTATGGATATTCTTTCATTGTGTATGGTAGCTTTAAGATAATTGTGATTTGCTTTTAAGGTGTGCAGGTGGCCAGAAAAAGGGCGCACACCAAATTATGAAAGAAGTTATGAAAGTGCAACGTAGATATGCTTTTTTATAATTTAGAATACATTTGTTATAGTATAAAAGGATTTCCACACTGTGTAGCAATATTATTTCTAACAGAAGTTTAGATAATAATTTGTAGTTTTAAGTTTAAAAAAAATATGATGTGTGTGATGTGAAATACCATTATGAACTGGAGAAAATGCTGAAAAGTCAACAAGTTACAGTACACAATACAGAACCTACGCATAACAAAGGTCACATATTAGATTGGATTGGTAGCAGGAACATACAAATCGGTAATATCAAGACTTCCCCTTGTATCTGGTCCGACCATTTCTTCATAACATGTGTACTTAAATTCCCTACCACACCACGCAGAGTACATGAACCCCCACGTATAGTCAAATCTTGAAATTTTAAGGGTGTTATTGCCCCGATTTTGGTCAGATGTATGCAATCGCTGATGATCATGACCAATGACCTTCACAGCCCTGAATCCCTGATAGGTATGTATAATGACCAGATTACTAAATGCTCACTGAACATGCTCCCATAAAAGACCTACCTAATCGCCACAAATGGTTCTCACCAACATTGGTCGAGCTTAAAAAAGACAAGCTGAACATGCCTGGCAGAAAGATGGTTCCACGGAGAATCTGCTTTTGAGAAACCAGTGATGAGGTCAACTTTGGACATCGATGTGACCCATCCTAAACTGATGACCACTTGAACTATCTGTTGTTGTGGCTTTTCATATATATTTATTATATATCTCTTTCTCTCTCTTTTTTATGAAGACAATAAGTAAATCAATTGTTATGACTTTTTTAGGATAAAGTTGTACCTTGCATGTATTATTGTGATGGATGTATGAATGGTTATTGGATGCCTGTGTACGAATGAGATGGATTATATGTGAAACTATGTGAAATTATGTGTTCTTAATTCCTTTCCTGCGATGTAAAATTATTGAGTGCTATGATTAATTCTCGATTAAAATTTGATATTTAAATAATGGATCAGGTTCAATTAAATTTCTTGATTCCTTCTGTCTCCAAAATTGTATCCTCTGGTTTTCTTCCGTAATTAGTAATGTACTAATACCCTGACCCAGAGTGTGGGGTTTCCTGTGTCCTTCAGATAAATATATCCACGAAGAATCTGCTAGCCTGGAAATCTAAAGAAAAGGTTTATAAGATGAAAGTTGCTGAGGGAAAAAAATAACATTTTATAATGATCAAATTAATTCCGCAGGAGATCAAACGAAGGAACTCTTTCGCCTAATAAGATCATGGGAAAAACCTGCTGCCTCTTTTCCCTTCATTAAACCTACAGCTGATGATTGTAATCGAGTACAAAGGGCATTTGCTGATAAATTACAGAAAGCACAAGATACAATTAAGAAGGAGGGTTTGGTATCCTCTGCATTGGTACTCACCATTAATCAACCCCCAATTGAAATATTAGAAACAGATAACAACCCCCTAATAGAACCACTGAACCAGAAGCCTGCAATTCCTATCCAACTGGAGCAGCCTGCTGGCTGCAGGTTCCGGGAATCCACCATAACTGACATGCTTAACATACTCAAAACCATGCGCCCTACCAGCTGCCCTGGAGAGCTGCTTCCGTCCAAGTATATATTGGAACATAAGGAGTTGTTTGTCCCTTTTCTATGTAGATTTGTGAACTCATCCTTTCGAACAGGTGTTATCCCCCAGTCTATCAAGAGCGTTGCAGTCACACCGTTGCTAAAAAATGCAGGTCTGGAACCTACTGACACAGCTAACTTAAGACCAATCACTAATACCTTATTTTTTCTTAAACTTGTTGATAAAGTGGCTACTATACAATTACAATCCCATGTCCAGGCAGCGGGCATATTACATATAAAACAGTCAGGATTCATTAGTTATCACGGCACAGAAAGTGCACTCTTGGACCTTCAGACATATATGCTTTCTAAGCTGGAGCATAGCAAGTCGGGGCTGCTGATGTTATTAGATCTGTCGGCAGCTTTCGACTTGCTAGATCACAAAATATTACTGGGCCGGATGTTAACGGTTGGAGATCTTTCCGGGGAGGCCATTATTTGGCTTAGATCGTTCCTAGAAGGCCGCCAGTCCAGTGTACACTAGGGTGACAATGCGTCCGTGTCACAAACCATAGCATGTGGAATGCCACAAGGGGCATGTCTCTCCCCCTTTTGTTTAATATCTACATTCTTCCTCTATGTGGCGATCTAGGACTACTCCAGATATTCTTTTGTAACTACGCGGATGATTTTCAGCTGGTGTTAGACATTACTGGCAACCACGAGAAAGACCAACAGATACAAAATGGGGTTTCACACATGATACAATGTTGGATGTCCACTAACTGGCTTTGTTTGAATGCGGCCAAGATGGAGCTTATACTCTTTGGTCCCCAGCAGACACAAACTAAATTGGACCAAAGATATGCCAACTTTATAATAGATGGCAGCCAAATCAAGGTAGCTCAGAAGGTGAAGATGCTGGGAACATACATGGAAGCAAACTTAGATTGTGAAGCCCATGTAACTGCTATTACTACAGGGACAAACTACCACCTCAAAGTTCTTAGGAAGGTAGCACCACTGATCTCAGTGGAGAACCGTACCAAACTTGTGAGAGCTGTGATTCTCCCACGCATTGATTATTGCAATGGACTTTTAGGAGGGGCAAATAAAGCTGAAATCCAACAGCTGCAAAAAATTCAAAATGCAGCCATTCATATCATCTTTCAGATGAAAAGATCAGAGCCTACGACCAGAGCTAGGAAAAAGTTACACTGGCTTCCAGTGACAGCTAGAATTCAGTTCAAGTTGTTAGCTACATGTCATAATTGTACCTTTGGTAACGCCCCAGCATACCGGAAGGATAAGGTTGAACTCTATCAACAAAGAAAAACCTTCGATCAGCTAAAGGCTTCCTATTGGAATCCCATCGGGTAATTATAACCTGAGGCCTTGGACGCACGTTCCATGTTCAAGGGGCCAAGGCTTTTAATGCACTGCTCTTACAACTGCGGGAAATGGAGAATCATCTCACCTTCCGTAAACAACTGAAAACGATTCTCTTCAATTAGCAAACTATCCTATTTTAGCTTCCTCATCACTCTATCTTTCGGCGCCTCGATCCCTACGGGCTTTGGCGCGGTATAAGCTCAATAACATAACATAACAATAACATGAACTTCTCATGTTTGTAAGTGGCCAAAGGACGGACACAGATGATATAAGTATGGGAATTACATGTGTTATGTTATTATGTGTCTTTTTTGATAAGTGTTAATATGTTTATTCACAAAATTTGGTATTGTCTACTTATTACTTATTTATAATATACGTATGACTATAGTTTAAAAAGATCAAGACTCAAAATAATGTTACAATGTTGGCATGTCTTTATGTATTTTTTTGTAAACCTGAAAACATAGTTATGTCAGATGTCTTGGTTTCCTGGTGAAGGCTGCATAAAGTAATCTGTAAATTAGTCATCATGAAGCATAAAGTAATCTTTGTATAGTATTGTAACATCTGTGCATTGTAGTGAAATGTGTTTATTGATGTATGTATGAACCATGGATGTTGTAGGCAATTCTTTTTCGAATTTGCTGATGAAAAAAGGCCCGGAGGGAGAAGCTCTAATGCGGAGGGGGTGGGTGAGAGGCCAGAGCTCCAGGGTGCTGCAACCCCGGCCTTGGGCGCCTGTCAACCAACCCCCGGACCTGCCGGCGGGCCCTGGGGAGCCCCGGCACCCTGTCGTCCACGGAGGGAGAAGCTCTAATGCGGAGGGCGAAGCATTTAAAATAACTGAACAGAGGATTTTTCTTTCTCCATTGAGAAGTCTATTTCCTTTATAGCATGATTAATGAACACAACTTGATAATGATTGTTTTCTTGGAATACAGTCAGTAATATTTTAGTATAATTATGAGAAAAAAACAGAAATAGCTTTGTATTTATTTTGTTATGATGAACACCATAATACTACTGCAGTGGTGATAGTGCATGGTATAAATGGACTTTACCATTAATATCAACTACATTTTTTTTTCAGAGATCATATATGGAGATCATATATGGAAGAAAGAGGCAAGGACACAGAAAGCTATTTGGTAAGTCGTTGGATAAATATATAGTTGTAATGTATATATGCACTTACAAAAACAGTTTATTTTTTTAAATAATATTATTTCTATCCGTGGTTATGGTATCAGCCAATCAATAGCAGAATATTTTTGCGCGACTAAGGTGAGCAATGACTGGGAAGCTTTTAATTGTGGCTCTGATAAATGCGGCTACAGGTAACAATTGAAAATTTTTATTACTGAAACTGCATAAAATAAATTACATTAGATATTGTAATATATTTTTGCAGTATGCGTTTAATTGTATCTATTTTTTGTAACATAAAAGGTGGCCCTTAAAAGGGCTATTTTGGTGGATGGAAAGAGGTGGGTGGAATAGTGGAGGAAAATACATAAGGATGAAACTTTTAAGAAAGGAATTTTAAATAAAATCCAACATATATGTATAAGTGACGTGTAGGTGCGGAGTCGCATGTGTGGGAACCGTTGGGTGGCATAATAGACGTGAAGATACATAGCCGTGTTGAAGGATGTGGACGTTCTATCGGTTCATTTCGCACACGCGGGTTACACCCTCCCCCAGTCATTGCTGTGCGTTGGCGTGCATATATATTTAGGAGACGCGGCTATAATAATGTTTTTACAAAATATATAAATATATCTACATATAAATGGGAAGAAGTCTTGTAAACATGTATTTTAAAATATATTGCCAGTTACAGTAAGACTTTAATAACTATTCGTGAACAGTGCATATACATATACAAACTCATTTTTTGTAACAACAGGTTTATTTGGGCAGTATGTGGTTGTCCATTTGCATTTTATATTACTTTCTAGACATAATACAGTGTTTTGATTAGCTGAATTGTCTGTATTATTAATGATATGATATGATATGACAGGTGTTTCAAGGCGCGAAACTGGCAACTAGCTATGGCATTCAGCCATGCCCACTGTATATTATGTACACTAAATAGCCACTAGCCATAGGCTTCAACACAATACTAGCCAGTGGCCACAGTTTTCAGCTAGGCAGACAGTCTATTCTAACATATTAATGTCAATTATGTATGTATTAACAAAACCCTTGAAATTCAAGGAAAAAACTTCAGTGACAGGGACGTTAAGGTGAGCAATACATTGTAACAAAACCCTTGAAATTCAAGTAAAAATCTTTAGTTGCAGGGACATTTAGGTGAGAGCTTAATGCAACAAATCCCTGGAAATTCAGCTAAAGCCACCTTAACTTTACTCCTCTTGTTGCGCAGCCTATGACCACAATGATGACATCACAGATCACATCGCTGATGACATCACGAATTACATTACAACAGTAACTGGCATTAAGCATGGCCTTCAGCCTTGGTCAGTGTGCATGGGCAAATATATTTTAATACATGAATGGGTACCAAGAGAAAAGTGACAAGGCATTTCCACAAAGTACGTGCTGTACACTACATATAGTAAAAAACCACAAATGAGATTTATTGCTTGCAATGTAAAGTCAAAAATGTAAGAGTGTTAACATGCCACTTATGAGACTTGAAAACTGCCAAGTCTAGTAAACTGCCAACACGTGTTTCAACCTTCTAGGTCTTCCTCAGGACAAAGTCTCACAAATAAATTGCATTCCTCAATGAAACAGATTTGACATTTAATAGATCTATGAAATGTCATATCTATTTCATTGAGGGATGCAATTTATTTTTGAGACTCTGCACTGAGGAAGACCTAGACGGTCGAAAAACGTGTTGGAAGTTTAATAGACTTGGCAGTTTTTCAAGTCTACTAAGTGGCATGTTACCACTCTTTACATTGGAAGCAATAAATCTCATTTGTATTTTTTACTATATGTAGTGTACAGTGCAAACTTTGTGGAACTGCTTTGTCCATTTCCTCTGAGTTTCATTGCCTGGGGTTGCATCTAAGGTCCACTATAAACGCAGCTGACTTTCATTTTTTTCATTTTTTTCATTATTGTGGTTAGAATATTACAATATATATCCAGTCTCAGCTCACTCTCAATCTAGTTACCCTGATACACATCTATCTATGAATGGATACTAGTTACGGCCTTCACTTATGGACAGTGGTCACAACCTTCAGCCTTGTGTTCTGAATATTTTAAAACACTAACAGGCTACCAACCATAGATGTTGCCCTTTAACAGTGGATTCAGCTTTAAACTGTGTATATTATATTTTTAGTTCCTGGCTGTTACTGGCCTAGATATGTCATCAAAGGAGAAAAGAGGGAGCCAAACATATGGGGGTTAATTCATAGAATTTAGCGCACAAGTGGCACACGCGGCTGGCGCACAGTGTGCGCGTGCGAATCTCTGCGCCAGCCGCGTGCGCTAAAATCCATTTCAGCGCACAGCGTATTCATGGATTTCAGCTACCAAAACCAGTCGTGGTGCACAGTGGCGCAGCAACCCTGCAGCAGTGCCAGTTACGCCCCCAAGAACGCCCCTCACGCAGGGAAAAGCCATCAAAATCCCCAATCCAGCACAAAGGGCTGCGCTAACCCTGTACCAGCACGGCAAGCGAGGTACATGTATTACTGGGGTTCGCGGGAAGTTTCACACGCGATTGGCCCTGTGCGAGCGGGGTACGTGTATTTCAGGGGTGCGCGGGAAGTTTCACATGCGATTTCAGCAGGGTACGTGTATTACAGGTGTGTGCTGGAAGTTTCACACGCGATTTCAGCAGGGTACGTGTATTTCAGGGGTGCGTGGGAAGTTTCACACGCAATTTCAGCAGGGTACGTGTATTTCAGGGGTGCATGGGAAGTTTCACACGCGATTCCAGCAGGGTACGTGTATTTCAGGGGTGCACGGGAAGTTTCACACGCGATTTCAGCAGGGTACGTGTATTACAGGGGTGCGTGGGAAGTTTCACACGTGATTTCAGCAGGGTACGTGTATTTCAGGGGTGCGCAGGAAGTTTCACATGCTATTTCAGCAGGGTACGTGTATTTCAGGGGTGCGTGGGAAGTTTCACACATGATTTCAGCAGAGTACGTGTATTTCGGGGGTGCCAGGGAGTCCTACACGTGATTTGGCAGTGTGGGTCCTCCCAGGTGTTCCCTGTACACCCTGCAGGCAGCCCACACCACAGGGGACTACCCTGCACCCCTGGTCATGTTCCGCAGGCAGCCCACCCAACACGGGCGTGCCCCCCAGCAAAGCCACATGTCTCCTTGCACTACTGATCACCAACTCATGTCCCCTTGCACCCCCACCCCCCAGCTATGCAGGGCACCTGCCAGCAGGCCCCCACTCATGTCCCACTCATGTCCCCTTGCACCCCCACCCCCTAGCAGTGCGGGACACCTGCCAGCATGCCCCGACTCATGTCCCCTTTAACCCCCACCCTCCAGCAGTGTGGGGCACCTGCCAGCAGGCCCCCACTCATTTCCCCTTCCACCCCCACCCCCGCAGCAGTGTGGGGCACCTGCCAGAAGGCCCCCAATCATGTCCCACTCATGTCCCCTTGCACCCCCACCCCCCAGCAGTGCGGGGCACCTTCCATGTCCCAGAGGCGGTCCTCTTCCATGGCCCAGAGGGTTCGCAGGGACAATGACATCTGGAACTCCAGGTCCCTGCGAATGGCCTTGAGGCACTCGGCATGCCTCAGGGCCCTACGCATGGAGTTCTCCACCCTGACCATCGTGAGCCGTGCCTCTTCCGCCCACTGCCGCTCCGCATCTATCGCATGGCCCAACCGCTGCCACATGGAAGACACTTCCCGTCCAGGGTCCTCCTGCCCTCTGGCCAATGCCTGCCCCTCCGATGATGAAGGCCCCGAGCCATCATGGCTCCCACCTTGTTGCTGCTGCTGCTGTGCTGCTGCCTGTGCCCTGGCTCCTGCTGCCTGCACATCCTCCTCCAGCTGGGGTGCAGTTGTGAAGGTGGCCACCCCTGCTGGACGTCTGACTCCCGACTGTGGCAGGGATCTGTTGTCCACCAGCCTGGCCGTAGGGTCAGAGGCAGCTCCACAGGGCACCCAGGTGATACATGGGTGGGAAGATGGCATGGAGGACGACTGGGCCATAGGGGGTTCAGTTGAGGAGGGGGTCGGAACAAGGGCCAGGAAACGGAGGAATCAGGTCCTGGTGAGCTGTCCCTTTGGGTCACCGCGGTCAACGAGCCATGCGAGAAGACGTGCAGTCTCCTCATGAAAAGACTGCAGGTCACCTCGCATGGCACGTTGATGCAACGCCACCCCACCCAGGAAAGGCTCAACCTGTTGCTAGATAGCCACATCTGCAGGGAGAGGAAGGCCATTTGGTGTAAGCCAATCCCCTCCCTGAGAACGGGTCTGGACGTAGGCATCCCTGCTGGTGTAAGATGATGCAGTGACAGGATCAGGGACATGATTGCACACAGGCACCTCCGTGGCGGCCTGTGCTGCCTCCTGTCCCTGGTCCTGCACTGCACCACTAGCACCAGTGGAATCCCCACCTCCAGACCCCGTCTCTGTCCCTTGCACGGCTTCCTCCTCCACCAAACCCCCCACCAACCTGGATGACTCCATGCCATCTTCCTCCGTTGGGCCCTGTGGGGTCTCAGCTGCCTCTTCTGCTGCCGAGGAGTCCAACTCCGACCTCCGCCTCTTGGACCTCCCCTCGGCAGCTGCGGCCTGGGATGTGGCACCGGACTCCTCACTCCCCGATGAGATGACAACCTGGGAGGGGAGCCGGTCCTTGCGTCTCCAGCTGGCGGTGCGATCCCTGCCGCTGTGCTCCACAGCACCTTCTCCGCCCTCTTCATCAGTTGACGCTGCAGAAATAAAACACAGGCATCAGGGCACTGTACAATGGATTCATACACACATGACAGTTCCACATGAGTGGCATTGTCAAACTTCAGACATGGCATCACAATCCCCAACACACATGTCATTTTGACTCACACACACAAGCTATTCCACAGCCATATTGCAACAGCCAGCACCATCCATACACATACAACAGCATGAGCAGCCAAAGGTGAGCCAGACATCACATGAAACACAGGGAGTGCACTACACATGCACACACGCCACCACACTTACATGCATGTGTACACCTCTGCCAACTGTCGCAGCGTTGAGTTCGGCATCCATGTCACATCTGCAAATCAGTTTTCCACATATCAGTGTCACATGCATCCATGTTGCATCACTGTTGCACCCTTGTCAAATAGACACACATGCACATGTACACGGTGCACATACATGCAGCTGTAACCAACATCCATGTGTTGCACAACAACCATGCCAACTGACATACACAGTAATCCAAACATGTGTGCTCACACATCTGCATTTGGCTTGCATGCTTACCCACACATACACCAGCCATGTGTCTCACACATGAAAGGACTTGCATGTGTCTGCCTCACAGCCCTGTACATACACATCCATACATGGCCCTAGAAAAACAGATGTACAACCTGCACACTACTGGCACACCACCACACGCACAGCTTCCAATCAGTATGCATGTACACTTACCGCTCAACTCCAGACGGGTCTGCCTCTCAAGGACCTGGACGTGGAGCGCTGTGCATATGTGTTCCAGGACCCTCATCTGATGTTCCGACAGGTGGCCCCGGCGCCCCTTAGCACCCACTGCCTTCAAGAGGCGCTGGGCCTTGTTGAGGGTCCTGGACCAGAAGTCCTCCCAGCGCTTCTTGACATGTTGGAAGTCGCAGACTGCCACCCCCTCTGGGTTGATGGCAGTCACGATGTCCGTCCAGATCCGAGTCCGTCCTTCCTTGTCGGCGCGGGAACTTCCGAAGAGGGCATCATACTGCCCCAGGACTTGCTCCACCAGGAGACCAACTTCGGTGGCAGTAAAGCTGGTGGCCCTCTGCCTCTCTGGCTGGGGGTTGCCAGTGGTGCCAGATGGTGTAGTGCCCGACACGGCAACCCCAGAGGCAGGAGTGGGTGGGCAACTGGGTCCTGGGGCTGGGCTGTGGAGCGATGGTATCCCAGTCGGGAGTCTTCTGTTCCAGAAGGGGTGGTCACAGCAACTGCACCCGTGGCTGATGTGCAGGCAGCAAATAGCAGGGCACGTGGGCAGCAGGCAGTCAGGCAGCAGCAAATGGCAGGTGGGAGCGTGCTCGGGGCTCTGGGGGGCAGTGATTCAGCCTTTTGGGCAGGAGCGTGGTCTTCCGTGTTTGAATACGTGGCCAGCTTGATACGGAGTGATTTGGCATGTGAAAAATGTGCACGTCAGTGTGTGATTTGAGGAAAGGCCCCTAGCGCGTAAGTGCGTCAGCACTCGTACGCGCTTTCATTGGCCCAAAGGCCCTTCAAGCGTAAGTGCCTCTGTGACGTGACGCTCGCGGGCGTGCACGGCCGTTTCCCTCGTGACATTAGCATAGTGGTTCAGCGCGCGTGAAAAACTGCACGTCCGCGTGTGAATGCTTGTAATCCGAGGAAAGGGCCCATGCGCGTAAGTGACGTGACGCGCGCGGGTGTTTCCCTCAGCACGAGTTAAAGGTGAGCGGGGACAGCAGTTTGTACGTGCCTTTCGTGGAGACCGACGTGTGTTGCTGCTTCCTGTTGTTTCGTGCGCCATCACAACTTCACAGCTATCAAGGACGTATCTCTTCTTTTGGCGGGGGTATTGGCTACGTGTGTTTTTCTGCATCGTGCTAGTCAGACGGTGAGTCGCACATGCTATTTTTCCCACTGCGGGTGCCCCTGTGTATCGCACCCATTTTGAAGGTCATAGTAGCCTGCGTGTCCCACGTGTACGCGTTATTCGTGTTACTGGGTGCCACCGCGTACTGCAGGAGGTTGATTCCACGCACAGAGGCTGCAGGGTTGCGTGCACTGTTTTACTGCAGTTTTGGGGTGCCAGAGCGTTGCGTGACCCGTCACTACATCAACGGGGTCACATACAGCCTTGCCGGTGCAGGGGGGCTGTTAACATCTTGCTTCCCACCCCCTTCACCCCAATCGCCCAGGTCAATTGTGCTGTACACCTCCCATTGGCACTACTCCATCTGTGCCGGCACTACTCCATCTGTGCCATGGTTGGGAGGCCAGCAAAGGTGACGGGCGCCTCAGCTGGGCGTACTCCTCGTAGCGGGCGTGGTCGGGGACGTGGCCGTGGTGACCAGGGAGTAGCGGGACTCCAGGGTGTCCAGGGCGGCCACAGAGGGGGAAGAGGCAGGGGTGCGCCACTTGAGCACAATGTTTTGCCATGTGTCGGTGCAGTCATGCCACCACCCCCTGTGGTTCCGGGAGATGCAGCTTCTGCATCTGGCACTGGCACCCGTGATACCCGGCAGTCCGTTCCATCGACTGCCACGGCCCCAAGGGTAGTGGTAGCTGTAGGTGCTGCTGTGGACACCACCACCCAGGCTCAGGGTCTGCCAGCTCAGGCTGCGTTGGCACTTGAGGAGCGCTTGGAAGATTTACAACAGGCCAGGACGGAAACCGTAGGGGCATGCAGGGCTGCTCTGACCAAGACATGTGTCCCTGGGGCAGTTATGTCATCTGCTGCCCCGAACAGCCGGGTGTTGGCAAGTGCAGGGGCAGATGCACCCAACAACACCCCGGTTGTGAGTCTGCCAACCAGGACCGCTGCGGTCAATGACCCTGCCATAGCGGATGTTTCTGCGCAGGGTCCATTAGAGGGCACCCAGCTGCCACTGACACAAGTCAGGCCTTTGGTCGTCCCTCCACCTGCCACTCCCTTGGCTCAATCCACCGAACCCACTGGCCATACCGGTCAGGGCGGCATTAGCCAGCCAGGGTCTGCGCCACAGTCCAAGAGGAGGAAGGTTGCACCTGCAGCACAGGCTGGGACCCCACACACAACCGCAACCTCCTGCACGTCGAGGAAGAAGCCTTTCTGCAAGCAGGAACTGGACTTCCTCGTGGACTACGTGTGGGGCCACAGCCGTGACATGATAGTGGGTGCCAATAGTCAGACTACGGCTGCCCACCGTGACACCCACTGGAAGCATGTTGCGGAACATGTCAGTTCATTCGGCCATGAGGTGCGCACAGCGCAAGAGTGCAAAAAGCATTGGAATGACCTCAAACGCAGCGCTAAGGCTAAGCGTGCCTCAAATTACAACTTGACTCAGGTGACTGGCGGTGGGCCTGCACCAAAGGAGGAAGAGCTCACTCTGCATGAGTCACTCGTTGCGGAGTTCATACCACCTGAATCGGTCGAAGGAGTGGGAGAGATGCTGGACTTTGATGCCCAGTCCAGTGAGTGTTGATGCGTGTTTGTTGAGGAAGTGTGCGTTTTACTTGTGGGATGTCCGCATCACCACTATTGCACCCTACTCACATCCTGGTTACCAATATACCCCTCCGGTCCATGTTCCAGCTCACTGGTCCTTCTGCATGTGGCATGGGGTGACCTTCCTCTCAGCCCAGGCACAGTGTCATAGCATGACTGACGTGCATGTGTCCTCTGCCTGCATGCGGGTACTCCATGTAGGCATGCTCCCTTGCCCCTCCTCCGCCACTCTGCACCCCAGTTCCACCTTTACACTGGTCTGCTTCAATCTTGCCATTGTGTACTTTCCTGTTCATGCGTCCAGTGTACATGCTAACATCCAGCGTACAATCTGCCAGACATATGCTGTGTGGTACAGCCTTAGTACTTGATGCAGGGTATCTCACTTGTACTGTGCATAGATCAGATACCCCACAGGGACATGAGTGCCCATTCATGCTCCATGTGCATTGCACGCATGCCCCTATGTGTCCTTGACTGGATGATCACTGTAATACAAGTCCTGGGTGACATACATTGCATGGCATCTCATCAGCCTTCCCATGTCAACTGTGGCTCAGTACTGCGTTGCACACATGTTTAGGGTCTGACAATCTGTGTGGGTCACAGGCCTCAGCCTGTTTAATGGCCAATGACTCTGTCCGACTGTTGTAGTGTCTTCTTCACACGTGGGCGGCCTCCAGAGTTTTCATCATGTGTCCTGCTTACTGTCCCATCATCATTTGCAGTGTTGTCACTTGAATCACATTAAGCTGTTGATGCCAGTCAACACTGCCTGTCAATACACAGGTCTATGGTCAGACTTTTGATACCATGCTAGGCATCCCTGCTTTTGTAGATGGTTGGAGGGGTGCTTTGCTTGCAGATATGCTACCCATTGAATGCACAGTGCACGTGATGCCTGTATTTGACCTTGCACTGCCTTCACATTTCCTGACACACACCATGGAGTCCTTGTACATGTAGGTAGTGAGTGACATACACATTTGCTGCACTGCATAGACCCACTTCAATGCGAACTGCCACCTTTCAACAGGTCTGATCACAGAAGCAATTCAAAGTTGACCCAGCATGCATGCCAGGTTCTATTTTGTATTTGACATGTCTGCCTGATGTGTTTGTTGTCGGTGTGTGTGTGTGTTGTGTGCTTCTGACATGTGTAGTGACCTTTTTTCTCTCTATTTTTCAGGTGATGACGCAATGGAGGCAGAGGATGGTGTTGTCATGCCAGACACAGGGTTGTTACCACTACATCAACCCGGCACAAGTGAGGGTTGTGGGGTGGTAGGCCACGAAAACCCCCAAGTGCTACAGTCCATCTTGTCTCTGGCTGCCTATGAGTCCAGCCCTGATGACGACTCTGAAATCCATGTCGAGTTGGATGAGCATCAAGACCATGTGTCAGGGGTGAGTGATTCTGATGTGGAGACTCCTCTGTCCATGACACCTGCACTGAGGGGTCAGACAGTCTTGGTTCCTCCGCCTGTGGTGGATCGGGACGCAGGGTCACCCTCCACACCAGTCACTGATGTGCCTGGGACATCACGTCGACAGCGGCATGTAGTCGTGCAGCCGTGGGCGGTGCCAACACAGCGATGACACCCGGTCCTTGGGTCCCGCAGGGGCCAAGCCCAGCAACGCGGTCACCGCATGCAACCGCAGTATACTGAGTGGGAGCAAGACATGACTGCCAATTCAGAACGGCAGGGGGCAGCAATGGAGAACATCGCTTAGAGCATGGAGCGTGTGGCCTCATCTGTGCTCCCCCCTGCTAGGCAGGTGCTTCTCCAGCAGCAGGCGGCACGGTCCACGGCCCGCTCGCTCAGGCTGGGCATGGCGGCCTCAGACAGGGCACGCCAGGTTGAAATGTCATCTCTGCGTCAAGCAATTGCAGCTCACGCATAGGCGCACATGAATGCCCTGAGGGAGGAATATGCTTCCTCCCTCAAATCCACTCTGGGTGTTCTTATGATGTCCCAGTGGCAGCGGCCAGAGGAGAGATTTACACAGCTTGAGCGTACCATCTCAGCTGAGCTACAGGCTTGCCGGGAAGTACAGCGGTTGTCCAGCCAGGCCTTGTAGGAGGAACTCTGTGTTACATGTGCTACCTTGCAAGAGGAAGCACGTGTATCACGTGAGGTTCTGCATGCAGACCTACGTCACATCGCCACACAGAACCAGGCTCACCCGTCCGGCAGACTTGCTGCCGTCGAGGGGCAAGCTGTGGCTAGGCGTGGCCAGGCTCCTGTGCCACGTCCTCCTTTCCAGGATGAGCCAGAATCGGACGACCATCTATCTCCCACATAGGTCGGGCTGTGCAGGCGTTGAGCCCATGGAGGTTTTTTTTTTGGCTCAGCATCATCGCATGTGGGTGTTGAGCAGCACCCTATAACTCCCCCCGCCTGGGTGCTTTCCCTCCCCCGGGTCGTATGTGCCCATTTTTGATTTTTCTTTTAGTTTAGTTAGTTAAGTTTCTGTTTGATAGTTAGTTTAATTCGGTAATGTAGGTTTTTCATAGTTAGTGTAATTAGTTAATATAGTATAAAATTGCTTGTCTATTGTGCTTTCATGTGACGTTGCTGTGCTATGTTGCATTTGAAAGCATCCACTGTCTGTTCCAGCTGGGCCCTTCAGGCTTGTCTTGTGTATGTGTTTTCTGCTTGGGGTCCTTGACTCACATATGCCACTCCTGCCTCCCTTATCAATGGGCTCGCAAGGATGGTTCAGTGTAACAGCCTATTACACAAGGGCTTTGGACTGTCATATCTGTGGCATGTCTGGTACTGTGTAACTTGTGTTAACACCCCTAGTGGGGATGATTGCGGTGTTATTGAACACTGTTCTGCTTTTGCTAGATGGGGTGTTTCATGATTAATGTGTACATTCATTGCTATGCATTGTGTAGTATGTTTCTTATCTTTACTGTAGACGTGCAATTCATGCCGTAGATAGTGTGTTCCACACTTTGGATGTGAAAGACGGACTTATGGTGTGATTTCTGATGTACGTCTCTGACATGGTCCAGTAATGAGATGCCTGAAGAGACACACATAGATGACTCTAAAGCATTAATCATGTGTTTCATGCCCTTTCTGCAGGGGGATGAGCCTCCAGACCACCTTTGCCAGCAGACATAGCCCATTGGACGTCTGGATTCTGGACACTTTTGTTGGTGCCCACATGCACATGTGTGCGCAAGCAGAGGCACAAGGATTGCAGACATACATCCTAGAGCTGCTGACGTGTTCCAAGGAACTCCGGGCAAGGTGAGCAGCACAGGGGGTCCACAACACAGCAAAGCTTCCACCAGGCCAGTTGCACATGCAGGCTTAGTAGCAGTACTGAGGGTGAGCTTGGACGAATATTGGTGTTGAAGCACACAATACAGCTCAGATGTGTTGGTGGACTGATGGCTAGTTGATTGTAAGGTTGTCTGGGGCACCTGCAGGGGCAGTGGCACATACCCTCCGGTCCACCATGGGCCATTGAGGCACTTGTATCACCCATGCTGCCTTCCGAGACATGGAAAGGAGCAGCTCACAGGAACATACAGCAAGGGACAGACTCGGGTGGTTTTTTTTTACAGTCATGGTGGGACACAACTTTTTCTGAATTCATACCTTGCTATATGCGTCTGTCTGCTTACCCAGGGAACATTGCATGTTGTGTGAATCGTGACACATTGGTGTTCCACTTGCCACGCACCCACCGGCGCCTGACTTACTGCATTGACTGTGTATGACATACCATCACAGGGGGAATGTTACGTATGGGTACGAAGCATCCACACCAGATTGTATGTTTGTAGGGTAGTTTGTTGCTATGGGGCATATTTGGTGGTGTGTTTCTGTGTTATGGGCACGCACAGATTTTTTACTGTGGCTCTCTTTGCAGCATTGAAGTGCTCCTGTAACTGGACCTGAGAGTGTGCAGGCAGGAGGCCAGCACTCAAAACCAGAGCTGAGTGTCTTGTTGGTTTTTTTTTCAAACTGCTCTACTTAGGCTTGCTGGGGGGTGCACTGTTGCATGGATAAATGTGTAATTCAATTTGGTATGTTTTTTTTTTCATAATCACCCCGAGTCCTGTCCAATTCTAAACCCTGTACCCTCTGCCCGGTGTTCCTGCTTCCTGTACCTATCCAACCAATGTTCCCTAACACTCTTTCCCCGCTGGGGTTGCGGATGCCTGTGTAAGCCCCAAGCTTGCAGGCGCCAAAACCCTAGAGGGGGTGGTTGGTTCGTGCCACTCCTGCGCCTGGACTCCAAAAGGCCCTGACAATGATGTACAAGTTTGTTATGATTGTGTATGTGTTAATGCAAGTACTCCATTTTAGTGCATTCCCTACTTTCACATGTCATTCATACTCCCCTCTCCTGCCCCTCATTCCAGTTATCCAGTATGCCAACGGCTGTGCCAACTGCATATCCCTGACCCTCCTTCCCCACCAGGGTCTCAGAGGCCTGTGTGAGTTTGACCTTGCAGGCACCCAGGCCACGGTGGGGTTGGTTGTTTCGTGCTACTCCTTCGCCTGTACATGGGAGCTGTGAGAGTACACATCCGTTCGTGGTGCATCATTGTATGTTGTGTACCACACATGGCTCACATCCTGTTGTGACATTGTTTTACTGTGCTACCTTGGTTGTTACATCATTGTGGTAGTACTTGGACTTTGTGAGGTACTGCTACTTCAAGTCATCTACTGGAGGCTGTTCAGGTTCGTTTTTCTGCCTTGGATTTGGTGTCTTTGCAAATGAAGGTGGACTCCGAGGGTGCAGGCAACTTTTGACACACAAGGTGGGAGATGGTGACGAAGGGGAATGGTGATCCTGTGGCCAGGTGAAATTGAGGGTTGAAGGCTCCATGACCCAGGTGCAGTTGTTCAGTGGGTCATGGTCATTTGTGAGGGAGGGGGGTGTTTTGTTGTTGATAGGTGCCTTGCCCTGCAGTCTGATGGGAACCCTGACATTGTAATTGTGGTATCCTATGTACATGATGTGTTCTGCTGATCAATGCATGTTCATGTGTTGTATTTACCTTTCAGGTGTGAGGGGATAGTTGTGGTTTGACATGCTGGGGTGTACACATGGTGAATGTTCACATGTGATGTATAGAGGACACTGATGGTCAATTGATTGCACATGCATATGTTGAGTGCATGTCCTTGCTGACCCGCACACTCGCACTATGATGTAAAACCACCCTTCGATATCCACATGTACACTCTGTTTGCTTCTGCTGCCCACTGTGTCCCTGTAGCACATGTTCTGTGACCAATTATGGATCCTGTTCATGCCTATTTTGCTTTTTGATGTGGTTTGTCGCTTAGATGTGATGCTCAGGGTGTGCATCACACACAATGGATGTTCACTGTGCTGTGCGCTGAGCAGTGTGTTGCAGGAGTTGGACACAGCACACAGAAGCTGCAGTGTTGATTTTGCAATGCACAATGTGCATGTAGACAGGCATTCTTTATTATGTTGCGGCTACTACTTTTGTGATGCATTTGGGAATGACTTATTTTGGGTGGGAGGTTGTTGGTCAGTCATTTCATCTGATTCCATGTCAGGCATCATTGTCTGATGCCAATTTACATTTTTCACATGGCAATGTGTACCTTATTGGTACTGTGTTGATGTATGGCTATTGCTTGCCATGTCATGTTGTGGTTTGGGAGGTTTGAGTAACATAACAGTGATGGTCATGGCCTGTTTTGAAGGTGTGTGTGATTCACACCTTGCATGTCAGGGTCAGCCGCTTCTCGAAGCAACAAGCTGGGGGTAAATCTCTCTCCGCGGCAGGGGCCTCCCTCTGGAACGGCCTTCCTGCCTCCCTGTAACTTGAGGAGAACCATCTCCACTTCAGGAAGCACCTCAACACCTTCCTCTTTGCTTCTGCTTTCTCTCTCCCTCTCCCTTGCTAATTTCTTCACTGAAACTGCACTGAATCTGCAACTGGGCCACTCTCACCGAGCTCGGTCCCCAGCCCAGCCACTCTCCACTTGCACTGCCTCCCTGGCAACCCCTGCACTTACCCTGTACTGCACTCCTCCCCTCCCCTTCCCCTTGCACTTTTCCCTTCCACCTACCCCTGCACTTGCGCAATCTAATTGACATCTGGCCTAGTAGGATCGTTGTCTGTCTTCCTTTGTTCCCCCCTCCCTGCCTCGTTGCGCCTTGCAACACTTGTGTATAGGCATGTTACAAATGCCATATCATATCATATATCCTATGTGTGACTTTTGGTCACACAGGATAGCTTGTGTTTAAGTAGCTAGGGATGCACACAATGTGGCACTTCCATGGCAACAATCTCAGGGTGGTAAGGTTGTGACAGTTGACTGTCTCTTTGTCATCATCGATTGTCACCTGGTATGTGCCAGGCCTGTGTGCACTCTGCAGGGGTGGGAGTTTAGGTGAAAAATGTGGCCACAAGCTGGGTCCGGGCTTCCTCGCCATGTGCCCTATCCCCTCCCATGGGCAGCGCCTGTGCCTGTGGTTGGAGATGTGGGGGCACCACCATGTCCACCGGTACGCCCTGCCGTGTTGCAACATTGTGCAGGATACATTCTGCCACAATGATCCTGCACACTACTGGGGGTGCATAGAGTAGCTGCCCGCCAGAGCGGTCAAGGGAGCGGAAGCGTGACTTGAGCACTCCGAATGTTTGCTCCACTATGGCCCTGGTAGCAATTTGGGCCGTGTTGTATCTTACCTGGGGTGGTGTGGTGGGGTTCCGGATTGGCGTCATCATGTGGTTGCTCAGAGGGTAGGCACAGTGACCTGGGGAGGTGATAATAGTTGAGATTATTAGGGTTTGGGTATTTGTCTGTGTGTGACTTGCATGCATGTGCACAGGCATTTGTACTCACCTAGGAGCCATGTGTCACCATGCTGCCCAGCTTCCAGGGCCCGGCTCAGGGCGGACATTCTGTATATGAAACTGTCATGGGTGGAGCCAGGGTAGTTTGCATAGACAGAGGTGAAGATTCCCTTTGCATTGCATACCACCTGTACGTTGATGGAATGCCAGTGCTTGCGGTTTCTGTAGATGTGCTGAGTGGCCCTAGGTGGACGTAGGGCCACATGGGTGCAATCTATGGCACCGAGCACTTTGGGGAAGTGTGCCACCCTGTAAAAATCCACGACCACGGCCTGCCTTTCTGTGGGTGTTCTGGGCATGTATATGTGCCTGCGGACTGAGGGGCGCGCTGTCATGATTGCCAAGACCTGGTGTAGGAAGCGTGACTGCGTGGCCTGTGAGACCCCCCCCACTATGGCAGTGGTCTGCTGAAATGACCCAGTGGCCAAAAAATGCAGGACATTGAGCTCCTTCTCCAAGGGGCTCAATGCTTGGGAGCAAAGGGTGGGGGATGTAAGGTCATCTTCCCACTCCCTGACCAGGTCTAGGATGATGTGGGGTGGAAAGCTATATCTGTCGTAGACCTGGTCGTCAGGCATCCCAAAAAGGCTTGTCTGTGGTGAGAAAATGCATGCCCTGGCTATTCTCCTCCTCCTGCGGTGTCCCACGATCAGTGCTGCGACAAAGGGGGCATTCATTGTAGCTGTATATACGTGTTTGTTGTTTGCGCACACTTTTGTACTGTGCACGGGGACGCTTCTGCCTGCCTTCGTGTGGCGGACGCGTTGACACCTGTGCGTGTCTTTTGCCGTGCGCGGGTTTCCCGTATTCGAATCCATGAATACGGGTTGTTCGCGTGCATGTGGGCATTCCGTGTAGTTCCCTGCAGTATTTCCCCAGTTACGCCTTCTTTTTCATGCGTTGTTCCCCATTCCGCGTGTTACGCCCACTGTTCCGCCCACTTTTGTTGTGTGCGCTGCGTTATGTGCGCTTTTGCTGTGCGCGTAGCGCACGCCGTTTGATGACGTGTGTGCCCGTGTGCGACATGCATGGATTTGGAGCACGACCAGCGGGAAACTAGCGCAGAGCCTACCTTGTAACGCACGTGTGCGCTTGATTTCTCACGCTTGTGCCTCCTTGCGCCTGCTTGCGCTGGGATTTTCGGTGCACGTTTGTTCCATGAATCGACCCTGTGATGTCATCAGTGATGTCATCAATGACATTTGTGATATCATCTTTTATGTCCTGGGTGTTAGCAGTGCACGGTGGTGGCGTGAGTTATGGTTGCTTAGCTTACCATAACTGGTGAATTTCAAGGGTTTTGCGGTTTGATGTGGAACCATAACGTCCCTTTAACAAAGTTTTTTTTACTGCTTTTCATCGTACAACGTCCCTTTAACAAAGTTATTTTCACTGAATTTCATAGGTTTTTAGTAGCACAATTTAACCATAACGAACCGTTAACAACGTTTTTTTCACTGAATATAGATATAGATAATGTAAATGTTATAAATGTTTACTAAGACTCCCTTAGCTTACATACATATTACATAGAAAATACTGAACCTCCTGCCCCGCTAGTGATTTTGATGTCCGCGGACCGTGCGCATGTCCGCGGACAGACGCTGTCACCATCAACACTATCTAAAAACTCAGGGGGTATCTTAAATTATTGTATTATACAATAAAAACACAAAACATGTTCAAAATGCACCACATAAATATATTACATTTAATAATAAATAAGAAGTGGAAACTGTATATGTAACACACCAACCATCCACTGAAATAGTGTTTCCAATATAATGGAATATACCAAAACAAAATAAATATGCCTCCAACAGAATTACCTCACAGAAACTGTGCAGCAAAAAGCAAGAGCATACCTACACAGCAGTAACACCAAAAGTGTGTAAGAAACTAGTAAGTAAACAATATTTATTTCACATATATATATATATTTTCTGTGTTACGTACACTAAAACTAATATACATATATATATATTTTTTACAAAGAAATGTCCAGTACTGTGGAATGGCTGAAGAACATTTCCCACAAGATGAAATGAGTGAAGACAGTGATACTAATGGTAGACACAACATTTCTCTATATAAACCAATTAAAAAACATTAATGTATTTGTAGTTAACATATTTTTTTAACAGACCATACAGACAATAAGTATAATATACCAAGGGAGACATTAGAAGATCCTCTGAAACAAATGGAACTAAAAATGGATATGTTAATGAAAAATTTCAATCTTCTAAAACAGTTTATTGAGGACCATAATAAAGAAAAGATTAATGGGCTGATTCATGGAATGTGGGTGCTGAAAAACGGGGATTTGCAGCAGAATGGCACACAAATCCCTTTTTTTGTTGGCGCACATATTCCATGAATCAGCCCCTAAATATCACTGTCCCACATGTACCTGTTTCCACTCTCCATGTACCAGCCAACTATCCCCAAACCCTCCCCAGTAATAAAAACGTTACAATGAGACTTCCATCCCTTCCTCCCCTCCCATACATCATGTCCAAACCCCTAAATCCCCTGTATTTTTCAGTTTCTGCTTCCCCCTCTCTTTCGTAATTGTTATACTGATAAACAATAATAACATTTTAAGTGTGTTCTTAGTATATGCCTGTGTCTTATTCATTTTTTTAAAAGGCAGTTAGGGTGTCCGTGAACAGCGCAGGTGTCCGTTATGTCCACAATTAACCAAAATGGGGGTGTCCTAACAACACTATACCTGTCTATGCTGTCCATAATTAAAATGGAGTTGTCCTTAGAACACACAAGATGTCCGTCTGTCTGTAATTTACCAAAATGGAGGTGTCCTAAGGACAATATACCTGTTTGTACTGTTCATAATTAAAATGGCGGTGTCCTTAGAAAACACAAGGTGTCTGCGTGTCTGCAATTAACCCAAATGGGGGTGTCCTAAGAAGAATATACATGTTCGTACCCTTCGTAATTAAAATGGAGGTGTCCTTAGAACACACAAGATGTCCGCCTGTCTGCAGTCACCCAAAATGTGGCTGTCCTAAAAACACTCCCCCTGTTCGTAATGTCCGCAACCAGAACTAATATATCTGTAAAAGACATATCCCGTCCGCCTGTCCACAAAGTTTTGACACACATTTATTTTATTTGGGGACTTCACCACTGTTCGTAGAACATCCGTGCACATGCGCATTGCACACTTGGGCCCTACGAACATCGCACCTGTCCACAACTGTCCGCCTCACGTGTGTCACACTTTTAATTAGTTCCGGGACCTGAACACTGTCCGTAGAACACCCGCGCCCATGCGCAAAACCGTCCTTCCGCATTTGGTGTTCTGCGGAAAGCTGTCCCATTTACGAACATGTCCGCAACGTCATCATGTGACCACAGGACATTTAAAAAGTGCTTTTTTGAGCAATCCAAGGTATTTTACAGTAACATTTTACCATTGCACATGTCCGAGACAATGTCCCTGCCGATCTACATACTTTTTGAGCCCTTTCTTGGTGTTTGATGTGTTCGCGACCAGTGCGGGTGTCTGCGAAGCGTGCCCCTGCACCTCTATAAAAGGCCACACCCCAGAGTTGCTCATCATTCTGCTTTTGGATTTCCAAGATTTACAACAGGACAATTCTGTAGGTTGCTGTTCTTGGTTCCTGCTTCCTGGTTATTAACCTTCCAGATTTCATCCCAAATTGCTTCTGCTGCTACTGCCTCGGCATCAGCACCCCCACCCCCTCCACCACCACCATGTCCCCAAGGGCCTGCAGAGGGGAACAGTCGTAAGGATTTAGAGGAGAGGGATGAAGAGGATGAATAGGTTGAGGTAGTAGAAGTCCCTACTACTAGCACTCATCGTGAGTCTTGAATGTGGCGGTCATTTACCACCATTGATGGAAAGGCAAAAGCTGATGCGAACAAGGTGATCTGCACTCAGTGCCACATGGTGCTGAGTTGTGGTAAGCCTGGTTCATATGGCTATGGTACTATATCAATGAAGCGACACCTAAAGTCGTTCCACGAAGGGGCTATTTGTCAGGTTGTATCTTGCGATAAACGTATTAGGTTGAGTTCCTCTGCAGCATCCTCTGTTTCCGCTCCTGTCACCACAAAAGACACTCCTGTGGGACAGCACATCCCTCCAGCTGCCTCGCAGGCCATCCATGATGCTGTTGGCCCTTACCTTTCGAAGGTCACAATATTGTGCATGAACTGCGATGCAGTACTCTGCAGGGGGGAGAACCTTAAGAGTGCTTTCAAGGCTGCGGTCAAGGAACATGAGAAGGTCTGCGACCTACCTCAATAAGGCCCACCCTATATCTTCCTCTCTCCACCTGCCCTTTCTTATCCCCGTGGTTGGTGTCCCTTCCTTACCCTCCTTTCCCCTCCTTTCTTTGTGTGCCGTATTTAAAAAAAAACAAAAAATATCAAACAACGAAACCCCCAAAAAAGGCTCTTTTCAGAGCCGCCTTTCACAGTTTAAACATAGAAGTAACAAATAAATAGTGCAGGATCCTGTGCATTTTTTAGAAGTCTGTGCACAGTCCGTGGACATTTATTTTCTGGGGGTGCTGCCCTATCAGAACCATTGCACTTTTCTATGGGAGGAAGTGGTGGCTCTGAAAAGAGCCTTTCTTGTGTGTTTTTTTGTGTTTCAAAATTTTAAAAATGGTCAAAACCTACTGCAAAATGGATTGTTTTAATTCCCAAAAAGTTTGCAATGCATTTTGTATATTTCGCAGAAAAATATGATTGCCGGCATAAGTAAGATGTACTCCATCTCTGCAAAAAATGTGCGTGCTACAAAACATAATGTTTTCATTCTGAATAGAGGACATACCAACATCTCTCAAAAAGGCACATACAGCCTTGTTAACATTGCGCTTTGCTTTTTCCATTTGTGGACCAAATGAAAAAGAACGTAAACACATTTGTCTCTGTGCTATACGAGAAAATATTACTCTGGAGTTCGGAAACATGTCCATGACTTTCTCAAGTCCTTCTTTCATTGCATATTGCAAAGAGATTCCAGACACATGTCCTAAACTGTTCCAACCACAAAGAATAATAATAATGTCTGTATGATGCTGTGTCACCAAAGAAGCACAGAGAGGTACCAAATCCAGCCACTTCAGTCCACACACTCCATGCCAGTGCACTTCCACATGAGAGAATCCAATATGTGCAGCCACTCTACAGCAATCTGCATGCACCTCCAACCAATTTATCCACGAATCTCCCAAAATCCAAACAATCTGCTTTCTGAAACACACAGCCATAGCTATCTGCTCTCCTCTCAGGAAAAAGACTTTCTGACAAACTCTCTCCTTACACATCACACCCAGTAAACCTTATTGACCAATCCCTTGCTCTGCTCAGTCTCATTTGCATGCATCTCAACCCCAAAATCCCTCTATGTAATACCTGTTGTCTTCGGACAACCGCAGTGTCCACAGACAAATCAAAAAATCTGAACGCGGGGAATGAAAATTTAAATAGTGTGCCCCGTTTCCCATTTGAGGTTGGCTCTGAAAAGAGCCTTTTTTGTTTTATTTGCAGATGCTTCAGAAACACCTTTTATTTTGTATTTTTTTGTTTTTTCTTATTTTTCTCCAAAAATCTTCACTTTTGCTTCTCCAAAGCAACCGTTATGCTCCAAAACAGCATAGCATTTCCCATAAAAGATAAAGAAATGCCATCTTCTTTAAAATAAACAACATTACCAAAATCAATGTTCTCATTATTAAAAAAGAACATACCAGCTTTAAGCATGAAAGCAAACATACCTTGGTTGATTGCACACCTAGTAATATTTTGCTGAAGACAAAAAACAAAACTATTGCCCCATATTGCCCAAGGTACTAAACCAGAAAAAATAACTTTGGCATTTGAAAGTGTTTTCATTACTGCCTGAACCAAGAGTTTCAATTCTGCCAACAAAGTAGGGGCACTGACATAGCCCAAACGACATGTGGACTGTTCACCCTGCCCACATCTCCACAAACTTGTACAATTCCCTGCACATTGAAACCAGGCACAGTGTTCCACACTACCTCCACTCCTTTAACATCAAAATCGTTTCCCACATTCCTGCATTTAGCATACTGCTCCAAACCATGCACAAACATACCTCCAACCACCAACACACTGACTTTCTCCGCCTCTGCCATCTTCACTACACACAGCCTCTTTCAACACAAGCCACAACCTCCACATCTGATTGGCTGATAACTACAGTCCATTTTCCATGCTATATTTGCTGAGAAACCCCGGATGTGGCACGCCCTGCCCGCGGACGGCCGCGGTGACCGAGGAGCGCGTAACACTGGGGCAACATGTCTACCCTTTCCACTTCACTCTCGCACCATTTCCTTATTGGCTACTGTTAAGCAGTCACACAATCATCTACCAATCACACCCAAGAACTCTACATCTAACTCCATCATCACAGATCAGCACTTTAGATGTACTGTTGATCACTCTCAGTACAAATCGGCTGTGACTGCTAAGGACCTACAGCAGCAACTACTATAAAACTCCCAAAGATTTCTACTTACAGATTCATACACATCCACATGCATGAACAAAGAATGCAGGTATGAATATTTTCTACACAGTACATGTACAGCTCTTCTAGGAATATAATACATCCTGGGAGCATAACTCTGCGGCCTTGGTAGCAAGACGAAACGAAGCAACACAGGTTCGATCCCCGGGTCCGTGCTTAGAAACCTCTGGGTGTTTAAGCGTGTTATGCATACGCAACTAAGACAAAATAATTATGCAACTAAAAAACAAACAATTCCTGTAACAGAGCCTCGATGCCCGCGGGCAGTGTGAGTACTTTAAAAATGTAACATAAAATAAATATAAATATAAACAGAGTAACTGCCACTTACCCTGTATAAACTGTAAAATTAACTTGCTGTCATTTCTCCAATCTGCTATGATGAAGTGCTAATTGCAAACCTTTCTGCTCTCCAAATTTTTGTTTACACACACACACCTATGTAAAAAAAATGTATTTAATATTAAAAGATGGGAGAAATAACAGTATAATTATGAAAAAGTCTGTCCAGTGTGCTATTAAATTACACACAGCCAGGATGAGTACATGCATCTTCATTCAAGCACACACACAGACAATGGGCCTCATTACAACCCTGGCAGTAAGGGATTACCGGTACCGGTAAGGGCACTAGTGCCGGTAATCCCTTAGCGCCAAATTATGAGGTCCCTTTGCGGGTCCCTACCATAACGGCTGGTTTTACCAGTCGTTAAGGAAGGGACCCGCAAAGGGACCTTGGAGATAATTACGGTACTGCAATGTGCGGTGCCGTAATTACCGCCTTCCCCATTCCCATTGAGCCCTATGGGGGCAAGAATGGTAATGGGGAAGGGCCAATGGTGAATGGGGAATTACCGCCCCACCAACCTTGGAATGGGGCGGTAATTACGCCATTCACCATGGCAGAATCCAGCGTCAACCATGGCGCTAATAGCGCCATGGTTAACGCCTGGGTTGTAATGAGGCCCAAAATCATTAGAAAGGCTCCCAGCTAAAACAACACCACTGCCTCTATATGAAATCTTTGTACTTTATTTCCCACACCTTCACAAATGCATGGTTTTCCTTAGAGTTCCTGCCATTTACCCTGGAAAAATAGCAAAAAAGCATATGATTATTTTTTCTATCTCTTAACATCCAATAACATAACATTAAAAAAAAACAAGTGGGCTCTATACGTTTACATTAAACTAATTTGTAAGCCATATTCAACTAACAGATTCTAAATAAAATTTACAGGATGCACATAGGCAAAGGAAAATACATGTGCATACTATGCTAAGTTGTAAGAAAATACTACTACTACAAAAACAAAAAACAAAAACAATGTATACATTAACAAAAGTGAAATAAACATATATATTCACTAACTTCTTTCTTTTACAAATGCAGTGAAGACCACTCTCCTGAAAAGCAGCAGCATCTGAAGTACGAAGGACTTAGGAGAAACCTACTCTTTCCATACAAAATACTAAGTTCAATACTAACATAATGTTCTGTTACTCAAACGCACTAGCATTTTAGTATTGTAGAACAAACAAGTGTATTAACCCTTTACCATTAGATGTAGTATTAGTGCTTCCCCTTACCAGTTGCATACTTTATATTGTCATCTGACGCCCAGTATAGTAACACACAAATACAAGAATAGCCTTCCCAATTTGATGTAGCTGCCCATTGCACAATCGCACACCTCTACAATCATCCATACCATCATACTTAGACACTCATCCACAAAGCACGCATACACTGCACAACAGCCCAACCAAAACTTTTCTTTTATTCTCCAACTGACCCCAAAGAATGCCTACCAAAGAGCAAATTCAAATAAAAGTGTCCAAAATAAGCATCCATCTCCAGTAGATTGTGTACAAAAGTTCAAACAAAACAGCTAACACAGTCATTAAGCGAAACAAAACAAGCTTCCAGTACAGAAACATTCCCTCCTCTATCAAAATGTAAAACGAAACAGACAGTGATTAACAAGACTTCAGCTACCACTACTGTTAACACTGCACTTATAAAGCTTGATGTAGTGGCAAGTAACGATACCCAAAAAAATATTTTACAAAAAATGTTGTTCCACAGAGTCCTTCAGAACCTTATAAAAACAGGAGAGAAATCATGTACAACCCATACAACCTGCCGTAGGAAATTAATCCTAGAAGCTCTCATAGATCTCAAAAGGAAGTTATTCATTTTAGTTTTAAACACAATGAAACCACTAACAAAACTAACTACTAAACTCCAAAAAAGTTTTCTCAATAAACGGAATATCAATAAAAATAGCTTCTTAAACATCTGTGGAGGTGAATGGAGTCACACCACGAGCACAGAACCATATTCTTATGAGGAAGCATATAAACAAAAGCAAACAAACCCAATTGCCATACAGAGCAGTGGACGAGGGTATGAAAAACTTAATAACACCATTATGGAACAAGAAACTCTGGTCCCAAAAATATCCCCAGAAAACTCAGTATCACCTCTCCATTCTACTGAACCAAGTCTACAAATGGCCATGCACATCAATGTGTAACATTGCCAAAAAATCTTTCAAATCTTTACGCCAGTTCCTCAATCAGTATGTAAAAAGCAAAGACAAATTTAAAATGAAACTACGACTAAATATGGATGCCTGTCCAGTGCGCAAAAACACAGGACTACAAGGACATTCATTAGCCTGCATTTCAGGACCTATTTGCAAAGGCACCTTCCATAATATCAAAATGATATCAACACATCATTCAACTTTAAGAAATCTGGTCGATAAACTCTACTATGCTAAAAGTCCTGCTTTAGCACTAGCCAATTTAAATAACAATATTCTACATGGTACAGCCAAACAACTACTCAGAGAAACAGAGTATATCCAGAGAAAATATTTTGGAAGTGAAAGCCACTTACAAAATGCAATATCTTTACAACAAACTAGCAACTACTGTGCAAATAGCAACCTTCTATTAAACATATGCAAAAAAGAAATACTAAAGTTTAAAAGTACCTCCGCTGAAGTACCAAACCATGTGTGTGTGTGTGTGTGTGTGTGTGTGTGTGTTGCCACAGGACTTTTTATAAAAGTAGCACGAAAACTGTAGAAATGAAGTACAAAATAGAAGACAATGAAGATTCTAAATAGATCCAATTAGCTCTCTACCTTACAGCAGAACAGAAATATGAAATTACTGACCCCTTAATACTTTGCAATTACTGCACTGCAAAGCTTGACAACAACCAAACACCTTCACGTGCTAACACAAATAACTTGGAATTATTCCCACTACCAAAACCCCTGCAACAACTACATTTATATGAGAGCATCATAATTCAAACAGTGCACCCATTTCAAGCAATAATACATCTTCAACCAAAAACAGCAAAATTACGTCCCTCTGAATTAGTGAAAGGCATTTGTGGCAAAGAAGTTTATTTACCATTAGATCTCAAAGAAAATTACCAATCTTTAATTGTCTTAGTAAATGGCGTACCAACAAAAGACAAATAAAATGGCAACAACTCGTGGATTTACATAAAGTTAGACAAGCCCTGCAATATCTAAAAAACAATAATGAATACTACAAAGAAATTTATATTGAAGAAAACCTGAGAGAAACCATTGAAATAATTCAATAGTCACCAGAAACTTGTCAATTTCAACTTCTAAATCCTGCTGCAAAATCCAATATTTTAGACCATTATACAATTTATCCTTTACACTCTAAAGACACTATAGATGATGCACTGGAAACGTACCAAATGCAACAAGCCAAAGGATCTCCAATCAGCATATGGGAAAAAGTATAGAAGCACAGGCCTTTCCTCTACTCTTTCCTACTGGAAAAGGATTAAGGTACGAAGATAGACCCACACAGATAACAGCATCGGAATATCGCTCTTTACAAATGTATTCTGACAACCCCAGATTCAGACAAAAAGTGGAATACATATTCCACCTTGTCTTTGAAAGTGAACTAGAAACTCTATGCTACGGAGTTGCACACACATTAAAATCAGGTACCCATTTTCAAAATATGTCAGCTATGCAATTATTGCAAAAAGTGCAAGAAAAACATGAGGTTTTACAGTCAAGTATTACAAATCTGTTAGCAAACATGCGTGGTAGAAAAGAATACTGGTTCCGACGTCACGGAGATGTACGCTGTATGATAAGAAACCTTGGCCCTCCCACTTGGTTTGTTACATTAAGTTGTGCAGAATATGCATGGGAAGATTTACACGATTTCCTACGCATACAAAACAAAAACAAAACAAACATAGATATAAAAACACCAGGAGAACTCTGGTCTCTAGATCCTGTAAATGTATCAAGATATTTCCATCATTGCTTCATTGCTATGTTACACTTTATTTGTAATAAGACTGTTCCTCCTCTCAGAGAAGTTAAATACTTCTTTTGGAGAAAAGAATACCAAGCCAGAGGAGCACCACACATCAAAATGCTATTATGGATTAAAGATGCTCCTAAATTTGGTCAGGACAGTGATGCCACTATTTTGCAGTTCATCCAAAAATATAACATCCCTTCACAAACAACAAATAGTGAACTTGATGCACACATTTTACAATTTCAAAGACATAAGTGTGGGAAATATTGTTGTCGCAAATATTTTTAAAAATGAAATACTACACCAAATGCTGCTTTGGTTTCCCTAGACCAGTTTCAGCAACAGGTCAAGTAAAAAACTTCATGTCTTCAGTCAGACATAGTGTGAAAGGTAAATCACCTAATACCACATATTACATAAAAAGAACATAAGAATCAAAATACATCAATGATTACAATGCAATCATTGCCCTCCTATGGAATGCAAACATAGATGTGCAGTACATTGCAGACTATTTCATTGCAGTTGCATGATATGTCACAGCCTACTTAACCAAAGGAGAGAAAAGAGAACTTCCGGACTTCTGGTATGACATATCATCTGACAAAACACTGTCACAGAAATTGTACAGCTAAGGCATACAAATGCTCTCTCATAGAGAATGTGGATGCTATGAAGCTGCAGACCATTTAACTGGTACTGCCTTGTATGGAAAATCTGACAATATAGTATGGCTAAGTTCTGGGTCCTGCTAAATCTAGAAAAATGGTTCTCAAATCATATGAGGACATAGAAACAATAGCCAACAAGGATCCCAACAGCCAAGACATATTGAAAAAACAATGTGCTGACACATACTACCCAAACAGGAGAAACCATGTGTCTCTACCATGTAGCCCAAAACTTCACATACAAAAATAATATTAAATCAGGTGAAAAGAAAGGTAGATACAGAGTTGTAAATTGTGAAGGCAGCTTAGTGAAACTTACCAAACCCAACTTAATTAATCACATCAAGTTGTCATTAAACACTCCTCAACATAAAGAACTATATTACATGTCCCTGCTACAACGTTTTACCATGGAGAAAAGAAGAACAGTTACTGGATACATATGACTCCTATTAAGATGCTTTCAAAGCAAATTAACGCACTATAACAGACGTAAACTTTACACAGTAACAAACAATGTTGCACAATGAACAGAAACACGAAGAAGAACTCCAGGCCCACCTACAAGTGGAAACTCCCGACAGTAGTCAACCTTCTGTAACAGTTAGCCAAGAACCACTTGGACAGCCAGTAATAGCAAATGAGGCAGAATTAGCCATGACAGAAGTAGAAAACACCCTCTGTCTGTATG
Source organism: Ambystoma mexicanum (assembly GCF_040938575.1). Classification (NCBI taxonomy): domain Eukaryota; kingdom Metazoa; phylum Chordata; class Amphibia; order Caudata; family Ambystomatidae; genus Ambystoma; species Ambystoma mexicanum. The sequence goes on along the minus strand of NC_090928.1, from coordinate 819,403,422 downwards.
AACAAGCTACAGAAGACTTTGCTATACTGAAATCACAACTGAACAATTATCAGCGTAGCATTTTCCAAGAAATAACAAAACAAATTGAACATGGTGTGGAACATGAAAATCAAAACTGTACCTGCCAAGACTACAAACCTATACTGCTATACATGATTGGTAAATCTGGTTCAGGCAAAACATTCTTAATCAAAATCATCAGCAAGTTCCTCCAACAATTGACAAACAACAAACTGTCAGCTGTTGTAACTGCCCCCACAGGTTTAGCTGCCTACAACATAAGCGTTGTCACTTTACACCGATTAATACTCTTTCCAGTAGAACTGCAAAACGCATTAGACTATTACAAACTTTCCACAGAAGCTGCAATGGAACTACTCAGAGTTTTCAATCAAATGAAAATGCTTCTAAAGATGAGGTGAGCATGGTCTCCAACCTAATGTTGGCTTTGATTCACATCAGATTACAATAGGTCCTCAAAAGAGATCATGACGAGCTCTTAGGAGGAAAACACATGATTGTTTTCAGAGATCTTCTTCAATTGACACTAGTGAAAGCTGAACCTATTTTTAAAACCTTAGGGCACAGACTGTGCCGTAAAACTCTTGGCAACATAGGAAATTTCAACCTTTGGCAACATTTCCAATACAGAGAATTAACAGAAAGCATGTGCCAGTCTGCAGACCTCACATACGCCAACATTTTAAAAGTATTAGAGTTGGTGTACTATCTCAAGAAGCACAATCAATATTAAAACCAGGCACATCCATGCACTCTGTGGCCATATGTCATGTGCTACTGATGTCATGAAACAATTACCACACAAAAATGTCAATTTTACGTCCTTGATGCCAACTCTTGCAAGCTGTTCAAAATTCAATGAAACAATGTTGAAAAAAGAAACACAACCAATAATTGAAATTTGCTCCACAGATAAACTGGGCGTACATGATATGCCACTACACATGTGTCAAAAAGCCACAACAAGACTAAATACCTTAGAAAACTCTATCTCCAACATAGCTTGTTTGGATAAAATATTAAAATGATCTTTAAACTGTAGATTAATACTTAAATGTAACCTTGACGTGGAGCAAGGGCTAGTTAATGGAGCACTTGGTACAGTGTTGGCTTTCAAACATACCCAAGTGACAATATTCAATTTGTCAATATTCTCTTTTACAAACTATCAGAAGTTAAAAGGATAGGACGCTCAACAGCCCACTTCCTCCTTTTCAAAGACATGTATGTACGCAGAGAACAACTCTAGCATACACAGTTACCATTCACACATCACAGTGTCTTACCCTAGATAAAGCATTAATAGATATTGGTAGCACAGTCTTTAAAGAAGGCATGAGCTTTGTGGCATTATCACGCTTACGAACATGTGATGGGCTATTTCTAATCAACTTTGATGCAAGTAAAATAAATGCAGATATTCCTAGCATTCTAGAATGCAAAAGGCTGCGTTCAACTACAACCCCATCTAAAACCTATCCTGTTCCACAAAAAGCAAACGTTGTAAAAGAAAACTACTTCAGACTGAAACAACACAGGATATCACTGCAATTCCTCCAAAGAAAAAAACTAAACTAATACTTCATCAAGTACACAACCAAAGAAGAATCTACTGGTCAAAGTAACTCAATGACTTTGTCAAAGAAGCAACACACACTCCGATCAAATGACTTTGACACAGAACTGTCAGGTCCATTCAAATTTTCAAATACAACAGCTGTAAATTGCTACGCAAATGAAGCAATACATCTTCTATTCCAATTGCCACTTATTATTGAGAACATTTACTTACATAGTACAGACCAAATGGGCTTGCAAATGCTAGTCCTTCATAGAAATGCAACAACAATCCTGACAACACTTACAGTTTTTATAGAATAAGACAAGAATTGGTCGAATTCACCATAAACTCACAAGAAGAGCCACAAGAATTTCTAATGTACTTACTACAAGTACTGGAAAACAAAAACATACCTGTAAATGAATTCTTCCAGATTTCATACAAGTGGAAACAGGCATGCACTCTCTGCCGCCATGTGGCACAGGAACAAGTCCCTAATGAACGCTTTGTGTATGCAGCCATACCTAACTGTGAATCCATTCCATTGCAGCAACTTTTACAAAATGCAAACCATGGCGGATTATTTACTACCTGCAATTCAGATAATCCCTTCACCATACAAATACAGCCACATAGTAAATATGTAATAGAAATGCTTTTACGTTACAATGCAGATGGTACCACAAACAACTGTAAGCTGACTGGATTCGCACATGGTCAAGTATCACTTGGTAATAAAACCTTCACAACAATAGGTATAATCTACCACGCAGGAGCTACAACCAATGCAGGTCACTACAATGCATATATAAAAAGAATTGTGGATGGTTTGAATGTAATGATAGCACCATTACTCTAAAGCTGAGATTACCAGCAAATCTTGTAAATGCTTACTTAATATTCCTAAAACCAAAATTGTATACGTAATCTGTGTATGAACATAAGCAAAACATCAACTTCAAAACTGTGCACAGTTAGAATACACCAACATGTATCGAACTTCACCAAGATTCTGCAACAAGCAAACAGATAAATAAATACCACTAAAATGTAACAATAAATACACAGTTAGAATACGCCAACAGGTATCTAACTGCCCCAAAATATCTGCAACAACCCAACAGATAGATGAATAGCATAAAAGTAGAAATAAACAATTAGAATAGGCCAACAGGTATCTAATTGCCACAAAAATCTGCAACAAGCCAACAGATAGAAGATTAGCAAGAAACAAGAAATAAACAGTAAAACAATGAAAGAAATATATTGTACGACAACATAGAAGGTTTTTTTTTTAATCCAGCATGGATTTTTGTTTTCCCACAGACCCAATGATTTAGAAAACAAACACAGAAACTGAGCAAATTGCGCAGTGCTCTGGTTTGAAATATAGTACTTGTAAAGTACTAAATATGAGGGTAAAAAAATACAGAAATGTCTATTATGCAATGCAATAACTCATTATGAACTACCTACTCTAACATATGATCTGTTTGTTTATCACAGAGATCGAAAAAGTATGTATGGGCCAGTTACCCATGTCATGAAAAACTGCATACAACCATAAAAAACTCAACCAGTAAGTAAAAAATAAATTGACTCACAAACACTGCTGAGTAACACACCTATTCAAACAAACATCTAACTATACACCACAATCTAAAAGTTTACTTCCAAGGTTATCTTATGATGCAGTCCTTGTTACAAACTCTACAATGTTAACTGCATAGCCTAGCCAAAACTTCACATACAAACTCTACAAATGAAACAGAACACAAACTTTTGGGTTGTGGATATTTGATGGGTGTTTGATTCTATGGGTGTGTTATGCTGCAGTGGTTGTGGCCAAGGCCTAGAGTATTGGGTGCATGGCCTATGGCCTTCGACCATGCACCCAAGACTCTAGGCCCTAGCCACAACCACCTCAGCATAACACATCTATGCTACCAAACATTTTGACTGTGGTATGTGGGCTGCTTATACGGGATATAAATTACAATCAATGCTCTACTAACAACCGAAAAACCAACATCATACTAAAGTTAAATAGGTAGTAGTGCATTTATAATGTCTGCGGACAGCCGGGAAGACCGAGGACATGGCAAACACATAAGGGGCACCTGCCACCTAAACAAGTACATTATTTGACCCATCTCTTACTCCCCAACCCTCCCCAAGCACTCCTGCACACCAACACACTCCCCGAATGGCATTTCACCTCTGTTTGCCGCCGCGCTGTGATCCAAGATGGCAGGCGCATCGAAACAATGTGACGCAACGCACGCCTCACTCCACCCAATCGGCGGACATGTTGCATGTCCGCAGACATGACGCAAGTCGATTAGCCAATCGGTATCCTGTCAAGGGAAGTGTGTACGTGGAGCGGACATAGATATCACAAATTTGATTGCCTTACGTTTTGGTCATTTAAAAAAGAAAATACAGGACGGATTTACACCAAATTAAAAAAAGCACACCTTTTGGGACTAAGCCGCTGCTCCTGCCGCAAATTTGGTGGAAATCTGTCCAGCGGTTTGAGCTGTAGGCGTGCGCAAAGTTTTTTCACATTATGTCTATGGCAACAAAAGACATTTTTGGACCCCTCCTATAACTTTGCCCACTCTCGACCAAACCATTTGCAAAGTTTGGTGAGGATAAGCTACCCAAAAAACTGCTCTTCATATGGGATTAGCAACTTGGCCATAACTACACGCCCACTTCCGTGGGGTGTGTAATATATAATATATATATATATATATATTACATGGCCACGGTAGTGGCCATGTAGTTATGGTTAAGTTGCTGTTTCCATAGGAAGAGCACTTTTTGGGCGGCTTATATATAACTTCGCTCTCCCTGGACGGATCCTCACCAAACTTTGCAAAAAAAGTATTTGGGTCACTCTGAATTTTTTTGGAAAGTTTGGTGAGGATTCGTCCAGGGGGGGAAAAGTTATAGGGGGGTCCCAAAACTTTTTTTTTTCCCATAGACTGAATGGGAAAAAACTTTGCGCACGGCTACAGCCCGAACCGCTGGACGGATTTACACCAAATTTGCGGCAGGAGCGGCGGCCTGGTCCCAAAAGCGTGCTTTTGTAAATTTGGTGTAAATCTGTCCAGTAGATTTTTTAAAAATGACCAAAATGTAAGGCAAAAAAATTAATGATATCTGTGTTCGCTTCGCGGAAGGACTTCCCTGTTCGCTCCGCGGACAGCACCCCGATTGGCCCATGGCCTTGCGTCATGTCTGCGGACATGCGACGTGTTCGCTGATTGGACGGCGAGGGGCGTGGAGTGCGTCAGATTTTCTGTGGCGCCCGCCATCTTGTATTCGCAGTCGACCGCGTACAGCGCAGTGAAACGTGGATAAAAAATTGTATTTAGTGCCGTGTGCTGGTGTGTTAGAGTGTTTGGGGAGGGTGGGGGAGTATGAGATAGGTTCAATGTTTTGTTTTTTTATGTGCTAGATGTTTTTGTTGCGTTCGATTTGTCCGCGGAGAACACGGCTGTTCTGACATTTTGTAAATAAACTAAATGGTGGGGTGTTTAGAGGACGGAGTATGTGTCATTTTTGTTCGCAAGGAAGGTAAAAATGAGTTATGAATACGCTGTCCGTATTGTAATCTGTCTAGTTGAATGTGTTCTAAGAACACTCGCTGTGTCCCGAAATGGTTGCAATTACACAAAATGGGGGTGTTCTGAGAACGTTGTTTGTATTGTTCGTTGTCAGGGTGAAAGTGTTTTAAGACCACTCCTTTTGTTCGCTAATAGTACAATTTCCTAGGGGCGTCAACCGACTTTTTGTCCACTAAACAAACGATAAATCCGGCTGGTGTGCGCCGACATTATGTGATAATCCTAAGACTGGCGCTATTGACCTGGCTGACTTGCTTTTGCGACACTAAATCATATCTCCTGCCCCTAAGCCTGATATTATCAAAGCATTCATATTCCCCGCCTCTCTCCGTGACGTTACAGGGTGCGTAATCAAACACGCCCAGTTCTCTGCAGTCCTAAGTGACTTTACACAGAACCTGGAAGACAACACATATTATGTCACAACACAGCGCGCCACAATTCGGAATATGAAACTGTGATTTAAAAGCAAACAGCAAGATTGTAAATGTTGTAAAGTACATTTATTTGACATCAAATGTTTAGAGAATATTCAGCAATTTGCATTTGTCTCTGTTGTCGATCCGCAAAAGTTCATGTTGAGGCACGCGATGTTCCTTTGCGTACAGAGGGTGTTAGATCAGCTTACAACTCAGTCCGTCACAATTCGGAATATGAAATTGTGGTTTAAAAGTAAACAGCAGGATTGTACATTTGGTAAAGTACATTTATTTCACATGAAATGTTTAGTGAATATTCAGCGATTTGCTATTGTCTCTGCTGTCGATCAGCAAAAGTTTATTTGGAGCCACGCATTGTTCCTTTGCGGTAGATAGGCTGTTGGTTTATGATAAAAGCAGTAAATGGTCGCTCTGATAATCGGAAGGTTGCTCCAACAACGAGCCATTAGACCACCCTATTGGTTGGTATGTTGTTTGTAGCTGCTAGTACTGCGTAAGGGCATATTGGTCCTTGGCGATTGTCCCATAAAATGGTGAGGGTCATGAATTTGCATATTTGGACCTGCACCTGGCAGTTGAAGACCCCAACCGCTGGAGTCTGTAAATCGTGACATAGGCAAAATGGAGCCACATACCTGTTTTAAAAAACATAAATTAGTCTCACCAGCCGATCTTCATTGAAAATCATCATTTTATTTATTAGGGCGTGAAACTATTTGCTATCGAAGATAGTGCAACAGAGTATGTTAATAATAAAATAATATTTTCCCATTCATATAGCGCTAAGAACCGTGAGGTATCTAAGCGGTGCGTATTATTAACCACGGTGTGTGGTGCTCATTTATCGACCACGGAATGATGAAAGGCTGAGTTTGGCATTGCCGGGATTCAAACTTGCGGTAGCAAGCTGTGCACAGATGTCAATGTGAGCGCTGTACTCGCTGTGCCACTTGACAGGCTACAGTGAAGTGGCACAGCGAGTAGAGCGATTGACCGCCTATAGACCGGTTAAATTATTTCTATTAACCCACCCTGTGTCGTCTGCCTTTTTCAGAGCCCTCTAAACGAGAGGGGATCAATTCGGCGGTGATAGTGCGCGGTAGAAAACATTATGCCACTTTCAACGAACAAGTTCAACTTGAGCGGTCTTTAATGCTACGCTATTGTAATTATATTTGGTATAAAATAATCTAAAGGGTTACTTACAGTACAATTGCAATTTCCATTGTCTACGAGTGGTGCAGTCCCAAAATACGACTCCGCGTGTGCCAACGATCTTTCGCATAGTGATATAATATATAAAAGTGGTTTCGTTTCAGAAATTTCATCTTTATCTTCTCTTACGTTTTAGCAACACTCCTTCAAGAGAAGTCTTTCATCACAATCTCTGTCTGTCAAGGTCAAAACACAATACAACCTTATAGTCCGCTTCATGAGCCTCTCCGGGGCCCGAGAAAAAAATTGAAGCAGCTGACCTTCACTGTGAACGAGCATAAATTCTTACTTTGCAACATTCTGTGTAAAGCCATCTGTAGAAGTTGTGGAAGCAGCTGACCTTCACTGTGAACAAGCATAAATTCTTACTTTGCAATATTCTGTGTAAAGCCATCTGTAGAAGTTGGTTTTTGCACGCCATGTTTGTATATTGTTTGCGTGATATTAAAAAAAGTTTGTTTAAAGGACGTTATGGTTCTAAGTACAGCCGAAAGACCCCTGAAAATCGCAAGTTATGGTAAGCTATGGAAAATAACTGGCACCACCATCGTGCACTGCTAAAACTAACACCCAGGACATCAAAGATGACATCGCAAATGTCATTGATGAAATCACTGATGACATCACGTGTGTATGTACTTTTCATGGAATTTGTGTACTAGGGATTTTTATTATAATGTTGCGAAAAAAAGTGTCAAGGATATTGCAATAAATATCATACCGTTATTGGTGCTTTGAACGATGCATTGATATTAATAGCATTGTATTATGGGATTCTATCTAGTATACTGAGCTACTAATGGAGAAACATAGCATTGTGTGCAGAGTACAAGATGAAAGTATAATATTTGTAATGTTAATATGTTGAATAATGAAATAATAATTGTCCTGAAATGTTCGAAAATTCACAAAATGGGGTTGTTCTGAGGACGTTATTCGTATTGTGTGATTGCTTAGCTATATGCAATGAGGGAATGGCACAGAGAGTAAAGTGGACGCCGTCCGCGGACACCGCGGCTGTTCGTGGACAGGGCGTGCTACATCCGGGTTTTTCCAGGAAATCCAACATGGAAAGAAGACTGTACGGATCAGCCAATCAGATGTCGAGGTTGTGGATTTGTGTTGAAAGAGACTGTGTGTGGTGAAGATGGCAGAAGTGGAGAAAGTCAGGGTGTTGGTGCTCAAAGATATGTTTGTGCATGGTTTACAGCAGTACGCTGAATGCAGGCATGTTGCAAAGAACTTTGATGTGAAAGGAGTCGAGGTGGTGTGGAGCAGTGTGCCTGATTGCAATGTACAGGGAATTGTACAAGTTTGTGAGGATATGGCCACGATGAACAGTGCGCATGTGGTAGTTTTGCACTATGGTGCTTTCCATTTGGGCAACGTCAGTGCCCCTACTTTGCTGGCTGGTTTGGAACGCTTGGTTCAAGCAGTAATGAAGATCCTTCCAAATGCAAAAGGAATTTTTTCTGGATTACTACCTAGGGCAATATGGGACAATAGTTCAGTTTATTGTCCTCAGCAAAATATTGCTAGGTGTGTCATCAACCGAGGCATGTGTGCCTTCATGCTTAGAGCTGGTATGTTCTTCTGTAACAATGAGAATATTGATGCCAGTAATGCTGTTAATTTTAAAGAAGATGGCATTTCTTTATCTTTTACGGGAAATGCCTTTCTATTTTGGAATGTAAGGGTTGCTTTGGAGAAGGTTATGTGAAGGGTTTAGGAGTAAAGTAAGAAAAAAAAACAAGAAAAAAAATACAAAATAACAGGTGTCTGTCAAGCATCTGTAAAAAAAAGAAAAAAAACGGCTATTTTCATAGCCAACTTCAAAGGGGGAATGGGGCACACTATTTAAATTTACATTCACTACGCTCAGATTTTCGATGTATCCGCAGACATGGCGGTAGTCAGCGGACATGAAAATCACTACGAGGGGGTTAGTATTTTCTATGTTACATGTATATGAAGTCAGGGATATTATGGTTCAGTTGTGCTACTAAAAACCTATGAAATTCAGTGAAAAAACTTTGTTAAACGGACGTTATGGTGAAGTTGCGCTACTAAAAACCTATGGAATTCAGTGAAAAAACTTTGTTAAAGGGACGTTATGGCTCAAATTAAAACCGAAAAACCCCTGAAATTCGGCAGTTATGGTAACATAAGCAACCATAACTCGCGCCACCGTGCACTGCTAACACTAACACCCAGGACATCAAAGATGACATCACAAATGTCATTGATGACATCACTGATGACATCACATGGCTGGCTCTCCCTTTTTATCCTTTACTGACATATTGAAGCCACATAGTTTTCTTCAGTAACAGCCAGGAAGTAAAAATTGAAAAGGTACTATATTTGTAGACTTAGGGTCCAGTCACATCATATGAAACATATACATAGCGGAAGATACAGGCTTGAAAGAGAGCAATCCGTTCTGTGCATGAAGATAATCATTATGGTTATCAGCACTTTCTCATAGTTTTATTTTTATTACTCTACCTTCCCACTATATGCTCATATTTGTATACATTATACTCACTCTCCATAGACTGAATGGGAAAAAAATTTTGCTCGCGCCTACAGCCCAAACCGCTGGACGGATTTACACCAAATTTGGACCAGGAGCAGCGGCTTGGTCCCGAAAGCGTGCTTTTGCAAATTTGGTGAAAACCCGTCCAGTAGTTTTTTTTTAAAATGACCAAAAAGTAGGTTAAAAAAAAATTAGTGATATCTGTGTTCGGTTCGCGGACACACTTCCCTGTTCGCTCCGCGGACAGTGTCCTGATTGGCCAATCTTCTTGCGTGATGTTCGTGGACATGCAACGTGTTTGCTGATTGGACGGCGTGGAGCGTGAAGCGCGTCAGATTTTTCGGTAGCGCCGGCCATCTTGGATTCGCGGACGTCCCCGGACAGCGCGGTGAAACTTTGTTCAAAATGTGGATTTTGTAGAGTGTGTTGGTGTGTAGGAGTGTTTGGGGAGGGTGGGAGTGTATGCAAGTTGTGTTTTTTATGTGTTAGACGTTCTTTTTGTGTTCGATTTGTTTGCGGACATCACGGGTGTTATGAAATGTTCTAATTAAACTGACTAGGGGGTGTTCTAAGGAGTCAATATGTGTCCGTTTTGTTCGCAAGCAAAGTGAAACTGTTCTAGGAACACTTGCGGTGTCCGGGGAGTGTTCGTAGGGGGTGTCGTGAGGACGCTGTCCGTATTGTTCTCTGTCAAGTTGGATGTGTTCTAAGAACACCCGCGGTGTCCTGAAATGTTCGCAAATAAACAAAATTGGGGTGTTCTGAAGATGTTTTTGAGAACACTCCCGGTGTCCTGAAATGTTTGTAGCGGGTGTCCTGAGGATGCTGTCCGTATTGTTCTCTGTCAAGTTGAATGTGTTCTAAGAACACCCGCGGTGTCCTGAAATGTTCGCAAATAAACAAAATGGGGGTGTTCTGAAGACGCTTCTAAGAACACTCGCGGTGTCCGGGGAGTGTTCGTAGGGGGTGTCCTGAGGACGTTGTCCGTATTGTTCTCTGTCAAGTTGAATGTGTCCTAAGAACACTCGCGGTGTACTGAAATGTTCGCAAATGAACAAGATGGTGGTGTTCTGAAGACGCTTCTAAGAACACTCGCGGTGTCCGGGGAGTGTTCGTAGGGGATGTCCTGAGGACGCTGTCCGTATTGTTCTCTGTCAAGTTGAATGTGTCCTAAGAACATTCGCGGTGTCCTGAAATGTTTGCAAATAAACAAAATGGGGGTGTTCTGAAGACGCTTCTAAGAACACTCGCGGTGTCCGGGGAGTGTTCGTAGGGGGTGTCCTGAGGACGCTGTCCGTATTGTTCTCTGTCAAGTTGAATGTGTCCCAAGAACACTTGTGGTGTCCTGAAATGTTCGCAAATAAACAAGATGGGGGTGTTCTGAAGACGTTTTTGAGAACACTCCCGGTGTCCTGGAATGTTCGTAGGGGGTGTCCTTAGGACGCTGTCCATATTGTTCGTTGTTAAGTTGAAAGTGTTCTAAGAACTATTGCGTTGTTCTGAAATGTTCGTAGGGGGTGTCCTGAAAACGGTGTCCGTATTGTTCGCTGGCAAGTTCAAAGTGTTCTAAGAACACTCACATTGTTCGCGGACATTAAAAGTTCCCCATAGATCATAGTTGAAATGTTTGACTCTATGGATGTGATATGCTGCGGTGGTTGTTGCCAGGGTCTTGGGTGCATGGCCATTTGGCGAATATCTATCGACCAATATCTATCATTGCTTTGTCTAGGGTAAGACCTTGTGATTTATGAATCGTGACTGAGTATGCAAGAGTTAGAGAAAATTGTTCTCTGCGTACATACATATCTTTGAAGAGAAGGAATCTAGCTGTTGAGCGTCCTATCTGTTTTACTTCTGAAAGTTTGTCAAAGAGTATATTGACAAACTGAATTTTGTTGCCACGTGGGTATGTTTGAAAGCCAACAACTGTACCCAGTGCTCCATTAACTAGTCCTTGGTCCACGTCAAGGTTACGTTTAAGCATTACTCTGCAATTTAAGGATAATTTTAACATCTTTTCTAAGCCTGCTGTGTTTGAGATTGATTTTTCTAAATTATTTAGTCTTGTTGTGGCTTGGTCACACATGGGTAGTGTCATACCATGTACATCTAGTTTGTCTGTGGCACTAATTTCCATTATTGGTTGCATTTCTTTACTTAACATTATTTCATTGAATTTGAGACAGCTTGCAAGAGTTGGCATTAAGGCCATACAATTGACATTTTTGTGGGCTAATTGTTCCATAACATCTGTAGCACATGCATTATCGCCATAAAGTGCATTAATGTGCCGGGTTTTCAATGTTGCTTCTGCTTCTTTAGAAAGTATACCAACTCTCAAACTTTTTAAAATGTTGGCATAAGTGAGATCTGCAGATTGGCGCATGTTTTCTGTTAATTCTCTGTATTGGAAATGTTGCCAAAGGTTGACATTTCCAATGCTGCCAACAGTTTTACGGCAGAGTTTGTGCCCTAATGTTTTAAAAATAGGTTCACCTTTTACTGGTGTTAATTGAAGCAAATTTCCAAAAACAATAATGTGTTTTCCTGCAAAGAGCTCTTCATAGTCTGTTTTGAGTACTTCTTGTAATCTGGGTGAATCAAAGCTAACATCAGGTTGGAGACCATGCTCACTTCATCTATAAGTAGCATTTTCATTTGTTTCAATACTCTGCGTAATTCTATTGCAGCTTCTGCAGAACGTTTCTAATAGTCTAATTTGTTCTGGTGTTCTACTGGTAATAGTAGTAATCGGTGTAATGTAACACCACCTATGTTGTAGGCAGCTAAACCTGTGGGGGCAGTGACAACAGCTGACAGTTTGTTGTTTGTCAATTGTTGAAGGAACTTACTAAGGATTTTGATTAGGAATGTTTTGCCAGAACCAGCTTCACCACTGACGTACAGTAGTATAGGTTTATAATTATGGCAGGAGCATTCTTTATTTTCATGTTTTACACCATGTGCAATTTGTTTTGTTACTTCTTGAAAAATGCTACTTTGCTCATTGTTTAGTTTTGATTGTAGTATAGTTAAGTCTTCCTTATCTTCATACTGACACATGGTGTTTTCTACTTCTATCATAGCTAATTCTGCCTCATTTGTTATTAGTGGTTCTCCCAGTGGTTCTTGGCTTGCTGTTACAGAAGGTTGACTACTGTCAGGAGTATCCTTATCTAGTTGGGCTTGGAGTTCTTCTTCATGTTGCTGTTCATTGGGCAACATTGTTTTGTACTGTGTAAAGTTTACATCAGTTATAGTGCTTTCATTTGCTTTGAAAGCATCCTCATATGAGTCATAGTTATCTAGTAATTGTTCTTCTTTTCTCCATGGTTTGAAGAGTTGTAGCAGGGACATGTAATATACTTCTTTATGTTGAGGAGTCTTCAATGACAATTTGATATGATTAATTAAATTTGGTTTAGTGAGTTTAACTAAGCTGCCTTCACAGTCTGTCACTCTATATTTACCTTTTTTTCATCAGGTTTCATATTATTTTTGTATGTGTAGTTTTGGGCTATTTGGTATAGACACATGTTTTCCAAAGTATTACTTCTGTTTGGGTAGTATGTGTCCAATAAATAGTTTTTTAAAATGTCTTGGCTTTTGGGATCATGTTTGGCTATTGTTTCTATATCTTCATATGATTTTAGAACTCTTTTTCTAGATTTAGCTGGACCAAGACTTAGCCATACTATATTTTCAGATTTACCATACAATGAAGTACCAGTTAAACGATCAGCTGCTTCATAAGATCCACATTCTCTATGGATGAGCATTTTTATGCCCAAGCTGTATAATTTCTGAGATACTGTTTTATCTGTTGACAGGTCATTCCAGAGGTCTTGGAGCTCTGTCTTCTCTGCTTTAGTTAAGTATGCAGTGACATATCGTGCAACTGCAGTAGAATTGTCTGCAATGTACTGCAAATCTATGTTTGCATTCCATAAGTGGGCAATGATTGCATTATAATCATTGATATATTTTTCTTCTTCTTTTTTTTTTATGTAATATGTATTTTTAGGTGACTTACCTTTAACACTATGTCTAACTGAAGACATGAGGTTGTTTACTTGACCTGTATTTGTAACTGGTCTAGGGAAACCAAATCGGCATTTGGTGTAGTATTTGTCTTTGTTTTTGTATTTGCGACGACAATATTTTCTACATTCACTATTTGTGGCTTCTGATTTCACAAGTGACATATTTTTCAATAAACTGTAAAACAGTGGCATCACTGTCTTGAACAAATTTAGGAGCATCTTTAATCCATAAAAGCATGTGGATATGTGGTGCTCCTCTGGCTTGGTATTCTTTTCTCCAAAAGAAGTGTTGCACTTCTCCAAGGGGAGGAACAGTTTTATTACAAATGTAGCATAGCAATGAAGCAATGGTGAAAATATCTTGAAACATTAACAGGATCCAAAGAACAAAGTTCTCCAGGTGTTAGAATATCTATGTTTGTTTTGTTTTTATTTGATATGCGTAGGATCATGTAAATCTTCCCATGCTTATTCTGCACAACTTAATGTAACAAACCAAGTGGGTGGGCCAAGGTTTCTGATCATACAACGTACATCTCCATGACGTCGAAACCAGTACTCTTTAGTACCACGCATATTTGCTAATAGATTTGTAAAATTTGATTGCAAAACCTCATCCTTTTGTTGCACTTTCTCTAATAATTGTGTAGCTGTCATATTTTGAAAGTGTGATCCTGATTTTAATATGTGTGCAACTCTGTAACATAAAGTTGCTAGTTCACTTTCAAAGAGTAGGTGGAATACGTATTCCACATTTTGTCTAAATCTGGGATCTTCAGAATACATCCGTAATGAGCGGTATTCTGAAGCTGATATTTGAATAGGTCTATCATCATACCTTCCTCCTTTGCCAGTAGGAAAGAGTAGAGGAAAAGCACGTGCTTCTATACTTTTTTCCCATATACTGATTGGCGATCCTTTTGTTTGACACATTTGGTAAGTTTCCAGTACATCTTGTACGGTGTCATTACAGTGCAAATGATGCATTGTATAATGGTCTAAAGTATTTGATATTGTAGCAGGATCTAGTAGCTCAAATTGACCAGCTTCTTGTGTTTCTTGAATTATTTCAGTTGTATCTTTCAAGTTTTCTTCAATATTAATTTCTTTGTAATATTCATTATTCTCTTTAAGATATTGGAAGGCTTGTCTAACTTTATATAAATCTACCAGCTGTTGCCATATTTTTTTGTCTTTTGTAGGTACTCCATTTACTAATACAATTATAGATTGCTGCATTGGACGTTGCACTCCTAGAGTATGCACATTTTCTTTTAGATTTAATGGTAAATAAACTACTTTTCCACAAATTAATTTTACCAATTCAGAGGGAGGTAATTTTGCTGTTTTTGGTTGAAGGCGTATTATTGCTTGAAATGGGTTACTGTTTGAATTATGATGCTCTCATATACATTAAGTTGTTGTAGAGGTTTTGGTACTGGGTATAATTCCAAATTATTTGTGATAGAACGTGAAGGAGTTTGGCTGTTGTCAAATTTTGTAGTGCAATAACTGCAAAGTATTAAGGGCTCAGTTATTTCATATTTGTTTTCTGCTACAAGGTAGAGTGCTAATTCAAACCATTTAGAATCTTCATTGTCTTCTATTTTGTATGATAGGTCCACAGTTTTTGTGTTACTTTTATAAAAAATTCTACGGCAACATACACATACATGGTTTGGTACTTCAGCTGATGTACTTTTACATTTTAGTATTTATTTTTTGTATGTGTTTAGCAAAATGTTGCCATGTGTAGAATTGTTGCTTAATTGGTTTAAAGCTATTTCATTCTGTAAATGGCTTTCACTTCCAAAATATTTTTTCTGGATATAGTGAATTTCTTCAAGTAGGTCTTTTGCTGTACCATGTAGAAGGATGTTATTTAACTTTGCTAGTGCTAAAGCAGGACTTTTAGCATAGTACAGTTTATAGACTAGATTTCTTATAGTTGAATGATGTGTTGATATCCTTTTGATATCATGGAAAGTGGTTTTACAAGTAGGTCCTGTAATGCAGGCCAATGAATGTCCTTGTAGTCCTGTGTACTTGCGCACTGGACATGTATCTATATTTTGCAGTAATTTAATTTTGATTTTATCTTTACTTTTTACATATTTATTGAGGAATTGGTGTAAAGATTTGAAACATTGTTTGGGAATGTTAGACATTGACGTGCATGGCCATTTGTACACTAGACGTTCTAAGTTTTCAGGGCATATTTTTGTAAGGAGTACTTCTTGTTCCATTATGGTATTATTCACTTTTTCATAACCTCGACCACTGCTATTTATGGCAATTGTATTCGTTTGCTTTTGTTTGTACGCTTCTTCATTAAAATATGGTTCTGTGCTCGTAGTGTGATTCCATTCACCTCCGCAGATACTTAAGAAGTTCTTTCTGTTGACATTTCGCTTATTGAGAAGTCTTTTTTGTAATTTAGTTATTAGTTTTGTTAGTGGTTTCATTTTAAGAGTAAAATAAATACATTTCTTTTGAGAAGAATTGCACTGTCCATCAATGCTTCTAAGATTAATTTCCTACGATAGGTTTTAAGCTCTGAACCTGATTTCTCTCCTGTTTTTATAAGATTTTGAAGGACTTTGTGACGGTATATTTTGGCTAAAATACTTTTCTTGGTATACTTACTTTGCACTATATTAAAATTTGAAGAAGTAGTTTTAACTGTACTGATAGTTGATTTTCTGTTAATTGTTTTTGGTTTGTTTTACATTTTGATAGAGGAAGCAAAGTTGTTGTACTTGAAACTTCTTGTGTTTCAATAAATGATTGTATAAGCTGTTTTGTTTCAACTTTTTTTACAAATTCTGCTAGAGGTGGATGCTTATGTTGCACACCTTTATTTTCATTTGCTCTACTTTTGCGTTGCTTTCTACGGACTTGTCTTTTGGTAGGCATTCTTTAGGGTCTGTTGAAAAAAATAAAGAAGATATGGGTTGGGGTGTTCTGGAATGTATGTGTGCTGTGTGCATGAGTGTTTGAGTAAAATGATAAAGATGTATGTAATGGTGTGTGATTGTGCATTGGGAACTAAAACTAGTAGGGATAGGTATTCTTCAATTTATGTGGTACTAAACTGGGGTTCAGATGACAGAAAAAAAGTAAGCTAGTGGTGTGGAAAAGTACAAATAGTAAATCTAATGTATACAATTAAAACAGTTGTTTGTTCTATAATATGAAAATTGTAGTGGTTCAGTTGGCTAATTTGAGTGTCCAAAAATAGAAATTTGTGGGCCATTCTGGCTGTAAATCGCTGTTTAAGACATGGACATTTTTGGACACAATGGTACAAAATCTCTATTTTAAGAAACCAAAATAGCTCGTATTAATGTTATAGTATATTTGAATAATAATACAAATATTATGGTGATATTTAACTTACATTTTTTTTTTTAAATTAACAGGTAACTTCTTAGTTTTTCTTTCTTCTTCGAATTTGGCTGCTTCTTTTCAGGAAACTGGTCTTCACTGCAATTGTAAAAGCTTCAAATTAGTAACTTTGTTTGTATATAGCACTGTTTTTAATTTAGATATTGATTTGTTTAATTGAAATCCTCAGTTTCAACCATTAAACTAATTTATTTACATAAGATACATTGCAGCAGTTCAGTACATATGATATGTTCTTAATGAACAAATTGTATTGAATGACTAACTGTAGCAAAAAAAATATATCTTTACTATGTCTTGTGAAATTTATAATATATTAGTGAATACCACTATTTCTGTAAGTAAACTGTTCTAGGTAATCGCGCCTCGATGTCATGTCTAATTTAAAGTAATTAAGTAAATAAATAAATAAAAACAAAAAATATGAAATTGTATAAGTATTTTTATAAAGGTTTAAACATAGATTGTGTTTGCATGCAATTTTGTTTGAATATATGTAGTCTATATATTTCATTTAAAAAATGTTAGTTTAACATGATTTGAGTGTGTGTGTATAAAGAAAGTACAAAGTATAAAGGTTTATAAGTGATAGTTGATTTTAGGAAATTTAAAAAAGTACAGTAAATTCATTTTACAGATTTTACAAGGTAAATGTCTGTTTGAAAATGTGTTCATCTGCTTTACAGAAAATATGCATACCTGAAGTTTGTGTTCATGCACATGGAGCTGCAAGTAGAAATCTTGAAGACTTGTACAGTATTTCTGGTAGATGCTGCTTGCCAATGATATGACACTTGTACTCAGAGAGATTCAGAGTACATTTGCAGTGCTGATCTATGATGATGCAGTTAGATGTAGAGGTCTTGAATGTGATTGGTGCATGGTCATGTGGTTTTTGAGGTACATTCAATGTGGGAATGGCAGAGAGAGTGTATTGGAAATGGTAGAAGGGCTGTTCATGTTACGATATGTCCGCGGACATGGCGGTAGTTCGCGGACATCGGGAGTTACATCCGGGGATTTTTGGGTTCAGAAGTCATGCAAATGAGAATAAGCACTGAAAGGGATTGGTCAGGAAAGTTTGGTGGGTGTGTTGTGCCAGGAGAGATTTTCTCAGATACTCTTTTTGCTGAGAGAACAAAAGATAGCTATGGCTGTGTGTTTCAGAAAACAGATTGTTTGGATTTTAGGAGATTCGTGGATACATTGGTTGAAGGTGCATGCAGAAAGCTGTAGAGTAGCTGTAGATCTTGGATTCCCACATGTGGAAGTACACTGGCATGGAGTACGTGGAATGAAGTGGTTGGACTTGCTACCTCTCTGTGCTACTTTGGAGACAGAGCAACATCCAGACATAATTGTAATTCATTGTGGAGGGAACAGTTTAGGACATGTGACTGGAATTTTTTTGCAATTTGCTATGAAGGTTATGGACATGTTTCCTAATTCTCAAGTGATATTTTCACGGATTGCGCAGAGACAAATGTGGCTTTGTTCTTCTTCCTTTGGTCCACAAATGGAAAAAGCAAAGCGCAATGCAATGTTATTAAGGCTGTTTGTGGCTTTCTAAGAGATTTTGGCATGTCTTCTTTTCACAATGAAAATATTATGTTTTGTAGTACATACATTTTTCGCAGAGATGGAGTCCATCTTAATAATGCTGGCAATCAGATTTTTCTGAGAAATGTACAAAATGCATTGCAACCTTTTTTGGAATTACAACAACGATTTTGAAGTAGATGTTAAGCATTTACAATTTTTGACTTACAAACACCACCCAAAGGCTCTTTTCAGAGCCACCACTTCTTTCCAGAGAAAATTACAATGTTTGTGATGGAGTAGCAACCCAATTTTTTTAATGTTCGCGAACTGTCCACGGACTTCTAAAAAATACAAAGAGCCCTGCTTCATTTATTTTCACTTCTATTTTTTAACTGGGAAAGGCGGCTCTGAAAAGAGCCTTATTTTTTTTTGATTTTTGTAATTTTGTATTTTTTTTTGGTTTTTCAGACACGACACACTAGGAGAGGAGGGTAAAGGAGGCTAAAGGGCGGGACACCAACCACAGGGATAAGAATGGGCGAGCTGAGAGAGGAAGATGTAGAGTGGGTTTTATTTGGGTAGTGAGCAGGTCTTCTCGTGCTCTGAGACGATAGTCTCAAAAGCACTCCGAAGTCGCTCCCCCCTGCAGAGTACTGTGTCACAGTACATACATACAAATGTGACCCTCGAAAGGTAAGGGTCATCAGCATTCTTTATGGCCTGTGAGGCAGCTTGAGAAAGACACTGTCCCACAGAGGTGGTCCTTGTGGTGACAGGATCAGAAATTAACCTGCTACGTTTTTCGCAAGGTACAACCCTGCGAATAGCCCCAGAGTGAAATGACCTCAGGTGTCGCTTCATAGTAGTGGTCCCAAAGCTGTAGTTACCGTGCTTCCCGCGACTGAGTATCATTATGCACTCATTGCAGGTAACATGGTTCGCACGAGCCTTAGTACCATTCCCATGAATGGTAAATAACTGCCACACCCAAGACTCACACCTAGTGCGGGTAGTAGGGATTTCCTCTACCTCATTCTCATCATCCTCTTCTTCCTCCTCCGCATCCTCACTCCTGTTCCCCTCTTCAGGCCCTTGGGGAGGTGGTGGTGGTGGAGGGGGTGGGGGTGGTGCTGAAGCAGGTGCAGCACCAAGTGGCAGTTCAGCAGCCAAGGATGCCATCTCGATGATGGTGTAGTCTGCAGGTGGCAGCAAAAATCACTGTGTTCTTAAGAATAGCCAGAAACACAATGGGAATAAGCTCTTGGGCGTGGTCTTTTATAGGGGTGCTTGAGCGCGGTCCGCGGACATGCGCACTGTGCGCGGACAGATCGAACACAAAAAAGGATCGGAAAGTTTCAAAAGGTATATAGAAACTCAAGATTGCTATGTGGGACTTGTGCCATGGTGAGATTTTATTGAAAAATATTATGGATTAACTGAAAATGTACTTTTAAATTGTTCGGGGACACGAACAGTGTCCGCATTTCAGGACACACGATGAGCGTGGGCACGGTCATATGATCTGTTTGCGAGCGAGTATGCGAAGGAAGCGCCTGTCCGCAGGACACCAAGTGCACGGAGATTGGTTAGCGCATGCGCATTGATGTCCTACGGACACTGTTCGAGTTCTGAAGTAATTAAAAGTGCGTCACACGTGAAACGAACATTTCAGGACACTGTGTGTTCTTAGAACAGTTTAAACTTGGTAGCGAACAGTAAGGACAGATATAGTGTTCTTCAGGACACGTGTAATTTAGTTTATGTACGAACATTTCAGGACACCAATTGTGTTATTAGAACAGTTTCAATTGGGTAGCGAATACTACGCACAGGTATAGTGTTCTTCAGGACACCTCCATTTTCGTTTACGTACGAACATTTCAGGACACCAATAGCGTTCTTAGAACAGTTTGAACTTGCTAGCGAACAGTACCGGACAGGTATAGTGTTCTTTAGGACACTTTAATTTTTGTTTGTTTACGAACAATTCAGGACACCACGTGTGTTCTTAGTACAGTTTCATGTTCCTAGTGAACACTACGAACAGTTGTACTGTTGTTCAGGACACATCATTTTCGTTTATTTACGAACATTTCAGGACAGCAATTGTGTTCATAGGACAGTTTTAAGTTCATAGCGAACATTACGGACAGATATAGTGTTCTTTAGAACACTTTAATTTTTGTTTCTTTACGAACATTTCAGGACACCACGTGTGTTCTTAGAACAGTTTCAACTTGCTAGCGAACAGTACAAACAGGTGTGGTGTTCTTCAGGACACCTCCATTTTCGTTTATGTACGAACATTTCAGAACACTCACACTGTCCGCGGACATTTTTATTGTTTTTAAAAAAAAACGGAGACTATTCACAATACAATATAAAAATTAAACTTTATTTAACATATATTAATAATTTATGACAGAGAAGTTGAGGCAGAAACAGAAACAAAAACAGGAGAATTTGGGGTTTCAACATGATTGTTATTAGGTGAAGAAGGGATGGAAATCTCATCAAAATGTTTTGGATTATGGAGAGGGTTTGGGGATAATTGACTGGGATATGGTGAGGAGGGACAAGTACATGTGGGGCAATGGTATGACGTTTTTGTTTTAAAATGATCTTCAACAAAAGTTTTCAAATTATTAAAATTGGTCAACAATAAATCAATTTTTTCTTTTATGTTGTCAAGCGTGTTTTCCATAACAGCTTCTTCAGAGGTAGTTTCTATTTTGTTATGCTCTGTACAAAAAAAATATATATATGTTAAATGTATACAAAATAATAATATTTAAATGGTTTATATTATAAAGTGTTTACCATTAGTTTCACTATCTTGTGACATTTCTTCATGTGGGAAATTGTCCTCTAGCCATTCCAGAGTACTAGACACTTCTGTGAGAAAAAAAAAAGATAATATATTTTTTAATCTACTACAGAAAGTTTATAAATATATGAGTAAAATGAAGTACACTTACTATTTCTGGTAAGATAAGTCCTATGTATTCAGTGGGTCTGGTCTTGTTCTCAGTTCTGTTGTGTCTGTGAGGTAATTATGTTGGAAGCCAATTTATGTTCTTGTGGTATATTCCATTTCAGAACATATTGTATTTAAATGAATGGTTAGTGTGTTACATATATGGGTTACATTTCTTATGTATTACTATATATAATGTGTTTGTGTGCTGCTTTTTGAATTTGTTAAATGTTCCTATATCATGATATAACAATCAAACATACCCCACCACACCCCCCCACAGTTTTTAGGTAGTGGTACTGTTCTCCGAACATGTCCGCGAACATTAAATAAGTTCGCGGACATCACGTTCATAAGAAGAGATCTAGTCAGTTCCATCATAATGATCAGTGATGTCATCAATTACATTTGTGATGTCATCTTTGATGTTCTGGGTGTTAGTCTTAGCAGTGTACGGTGGTGGCGCGAGTTATGGTTGCTTATCTTACCATAACTGGCGAATTTCAAAGGTTTTTCGGTTTTACTTGGAACCATAATGTCCCTTTGACAAAGTTTTTTCACTGAATTTCATAGTTTTTTAGTAGCGCAACTTAACCATAACGTCCCTTTAACAAAGTTTTTTCACTGAATATATATATATATATATATATACATGCAATCATACTGGCATAACTCTGCTTTTCATTTATAATGATGTGCATGCAACCCTGTAATGTAGACGCGCGCAAAGTTACAAGGCCATCTCTCCATTCCCCTGCAGAGCCGCATACTCAGCCCCCACCTTCCTTCCTCCAAGGCCCGGCTGGTGATTGAAGGTCCTTGGTTTATTGATTTTAGAATAACATTCTGCCCTGTTCATAATCCAAACGGTCCTGTTTCAATTCAACAGCAAAATACAACACAAGAGGTTATAAACTAGTATGAAAAACTGGCTTCATGAACAGAATAATCTAACCAAGATATGCCTGCACAAATTAATCAAAAATGTTCACTCACCACCCATGACTCCTAAACCTGACTCTACAACACTTTTAACGTTTAACTCTAACTTCTACACCAGAGCACATTAAGATACTACCGCACAAACTTGACTCTTTTTTTCTCTTGGCTCTGTGAAAGGTATGAAGATGTGTAGCTACATCCACTTGTTCTATGTTTGTTGTAACATGAAGAAAATTAACGCGCCAGAATTTCTATTACCATTTTGCCTTACTGAAAGAGTCAACCGCACTATATAATCTAATTGCCAGTCCCCATTGGACTCAATGGGGCTTTTATGTTGGAATTACTGCAGCAGAAATTCTGATGATTCTGCAGATTTTTCCTGGAAGCAAATCCTCCACTCCAGGCCCGCAATTGTAATTTGGTATAATGGACTTACTGCCAACTTTACCACTTACCGCCCAACTCGTAATGAGGACGACATTTTGCTCTGCACAGATGTACGTTTGCAAAGTAGATATTGAAGTCATGGACTGGTTGATGAGTTTTCTGTATAATCATGTGTTTGGAAAACGCGTTGTAAGATTTTTAAAAAATGTCAGTGGCTGGGATGAGGAAATTAATTCCAAACTCTTCTGCGACGGTAGCTCACAAAGTGGCTTACCTCATTAGTCAGTTGCGCACATGAAAAATAATATGTGCACAACAGCCAACCGGTTCCGAACATAGACAAATATAATTAGAGGGAACATTGATTGAATGTGTATGTTGTTATGGGCTTCTTGCTTTAAGATACTGCACTTGCATGTGTCTTTTCTGCAAGCTGAAATATCTAGTCCTGTTAAACATCAAGGTCCAACTAGTGGACAGAATCAGTATTGCATCATGTGCATTTAAACACGGTCTGATTCAGAAAAATAATGATTGTTGCTACTGCTCACTTGCTGATTTTTACTATGCTCCGGGGCGTATGGTTTATTCCTGTTATTTTTTGAACAGGTATAACTAAATCTTATTATATAGTGCGTAGGTGCACTTTGACACATATTTCGTATACATTTTTAACAAGGTAGTGGGAAACGGCATGGGACTGGATGCCCACCCGAAATATCATGTTGGCATTGAAGGGGAAACAAATAAGCCACTTAAAAAAAAAAGAAACTAAGCATGACAGTTAACCTAGTGTTCAGGGAGTAACTTCTCCCATTCCTTAGTTACGGCTCCTCGCATGGCAAGCCATGCGAGGCATCGTCCACACAGGACTCTTACCACTGAGCGATCGGGAGCCGGTAACATTGTAGCATGTGGCATTTGACACTGCTGCTGGAGTTGAGGCTTCATTGAGTGTTGCTGATGTCCCAATGGTGGATGCAGGTGCTGCTGGTGGTGCTGATGTCTGTGTGTGTAATACATGAGCTTGATGTGCCCCACAAGGCTGTGATTAGAGTCCAGCGCCTGGTGTGCATGTTATCTCACTTTGGCCATAGCATGACCCGGCCCACTCCCAATTGACTGAACCCTAAGATCCCCGAATTCCATGACACCAAGTGCCCTTTGACGACCAACACCACAGTAACTGAAATGTTCAAAGAGGATTGACAGAATGTATTGTTGCAGAATCAATTGTGTGACTTGTATTGTGAGGTGCTGGGATGGATACATTCTAGTTCAAAATGAGGGTGCAGACCTTGGAGCCGGATGGTGCGTAGGAAGAGAGTGAAATGTGCGGGTGAAGGTCAGAGAGCCCTGGAACCTCCTGTGTGTCTGTTTAGAAGCCTGCCAAGTGCACGGTATGAGTGATAAGCAAGCTGTATTGTAGGAGTCTAATTAATTTGTTGTCTGACCTTCTACCTTCAAATTGAGAAGAGGATGAACCCTGTAGCACCACGTGATGGAAGACAGACAGACTGGGCCAGAGCCAATAAACTGCCATCCCAATATGGATAAAGCCAGCACCTGTATTGGGTCCATCCAATCAGCCACGCTGGTTGTCACTGTATGTATAGAGTCACTTATGATAATGTTTTGCTTTAAATGTTTCTGCTTGTAGTTTTTTTTGGCAGAACGTTCTTAGCAGTAGAGTTATTTGCTGTTGTTCTCATCTGCGCATGAGATTAAACTTGTTATCCTTACAAGATCAACTTGGGCCTTTCTTCCCTGGCGGGTTGTATTCTCTCTGATGTGAGCATTTCTGGACTTGCTTTCAGGATCAAAGACCTTTAATTGATCCTTTCAATAAAGTGTGTGTAAATAAAATGGAAATACACTTATGTATTTAATTATAGCCGCAATTATAACATGTGGAAGCTGCGGGTAAAACCCTCCCAGTCATTGCTGCACTTCCCTACGCTTGTATCTTGGTAGCTGCAGATGGAAAACCGAAAAACAAAATGCGCACATATATATGTGGACAGTAGTCTTGTAAATATTTATTTCAGGATACATTGAATGTAGTATTTGTACACAGTTAATGTAATACTTTAATACTTTATATTCATCAACATAACACTTCAAAATGTTATGTACATATGAAAACAAATGTTTTTAACAACAGGTTTTTATGCGGGGAATGTGGTTGTATATTTTCTTTTTATTTCACTTTCTACACAGGATACATCATTTTCATTAGCCCAATTGTCGCTATGTATAGAATAACAATACCCTTTAGTTGCAGGGACAGTAAGGTGAGCTCTTAACATTAAAAAAAACCTGAAATTCAGCTAAAGCCACTTTAACTTCATGCAACCTGTTATGAAGCCTAGGTCGCCACCCTTTAGTTAAGGTGAGTCGGACTCCCACAGCAACTCCTCATAATTCTATCTTTAATACCTTTTGATTCGAGCAACAGATTGGACAGAAATTTCAAAAGTGATTAGGGACTCATGGGCCTCCTCAGACTGCAAAGTTTCGTAAATATTTGTTAAAAAATAAAAATGTATTAAGAAAACAAAAACAAATGTTTCTATAAAACTGTGGCCTACTTCCCTCAGATAAAAAAAGGTCATGTTTTATAGTGCACAGTCCAAACCGCTGGATGAAATTGGACCAGGTCCAAAACAACTTGGGCACTAAACATTGGCCTCATTACGACCCTGGTGGTGATGTTATGAATGGTGCCGACAAGGCACCGGCACCGTTCATACCGTCCCGCCGCATTACGAGTTCTGTTCGCGGGTTCCTGACAGCCCGTCAGGTGTTACCTGGTGGGCTTTGCGGCACCCGCAAGCAGAACTCGTGATTGCACCGGCACCGTTAGCAACGATGCCGGTGCAACCATGCTCCCCACCCCCATTCTGCCCCATGGGGAACACAAAAGTAAAACACACATCAAAATACATGAAAGAGTGGGAAAAAAAGGCTCACACTCTTTCCAGGTAACAATTAAAATCCAGCAGATATAGCAACCCAGGTGCTCAGAGAAAGGCTGTTCCTTTCTCAGGGAGAAGACGCTAGACAAACCCTAGCCCATCTTCCTCAACTGCTCCTGCCACCACACAGACTACTGCTGTGGGGCAGAGGATGCCATCCACAGAGAATGCTGTTGACCCTTACCTTTCGAGGGTCACAGTACTATGTTTGTACTGCAACACACCGATCTTCAGGGAGAAACAGTTTCATAGTCCTTTTAAGGCTACGGACAAGGAGCAGGTGGAACACTGCCACCTACCTTAAATATAAGGCTCGTCCAACAGCAGCCCCTGTCTACCTGCCCCTCCGTATCTGTGGTTGGTGCCCCATCCCTCCTTTCCCTACCCCACCTTATCTTGCATCTCCTGTAAAAAACATTAAAAAAAGCCAACAAAAAACACTTAATCAAAAAACACAAATAAAAAGGCTCCTTTAGAAGCCACCTTTCACAGCTAAAAAATAGAACTAAAAATAAAAATCACAGGTCCTTTTGCAGTCTCTATAGTGCGCAGACATTATGAAAGTTCACGGATACCTGGCAAATTCCAGGCTTGTGTTGGGAAAATTGAAATATATTAAAACAAATTTGGGGGGGTTTCATGTACTGAACTAACAAATGTTCTATGGAAGGTAATTACTTTTTTCTAACGTTCACAAAAATGGCATCTCATTTTTTATTTTGTTTTTGTTTTTTATTTACTGTAGCTACTAAAAAATACTTTGTGACATATTGCACAAATTCACAACAATGTTTGGACTACATTTTGGATATTTAAAAGAAAAATCTGATTTCTGACATCAGAAAAAAAATCCATCTCCTTGAAAGATATTCACGATATCAAACTTGATATTTTCATTATGATGAGATGTCATGCCAAAATCCTGCAAACATGCAAGTACAGATTTGTTCACATTGCACCTTGTTTTCCCGATTTGTGGACACAATAAATTAGAACACATCCACATTTGCCTTTGGCCCACTCGAAAAAAAACTAATTTGGAATGTGGGAAAAGTTCCATTAACTTTGCAAATGCAACCATCATGGCAAACTGTAAAGACATTCTGGAAACCTATCCGAACTGTTGCCTCCACAATGAACAACAATGATATCTGGATGATTGAATACAACCATATTCCCACAAAACGGGAGCAATGCTGCCCACTGCATTTCTCGAACTCCTTCTTCTAATCCAAGATTCTCAGACAATCTACACTTCTCAGAATACACCATTAGCCAATGGACTGAATAATCTCCCATGATCCTGACACTCTGCCATAACCATAGCAATCTTCACTGCACACAAGAAAGATACGTCCTGCTACCCAGTCTTCCTGTGCTTCACACCCACAAAACCTGATTGGCTGATCTCCCGATGTCCGCGGACATCCTTGACTGTCATTGGTCTCTGCAGTTCCGCATACATGCCTGGCATGCTTAAAGGACCTGGATGGCACATGCAGAGTCTGTGAACTATCATGGTGTCCATAGCACAGTGCAGCCCTTCTATCCCTTTTACTTTTATGTGTGTAACATCCCCTTAATGTCTGCTTTCAAACAGTCACAACACCATTCACCAATCACATCCAAAAACTGTACATGTAACACTGTCATATCAGTTCAACACTTAAGATGTACTCTTGAACTCTCAGAGTACATGTCTCCTGTTGCTCACAGCCACCTGCATCAAAAACTACTGTGAAACTCTCCAAGATTCCAATTAGCAGTTTTAACAATATCTACAACTAACAAAACATAGTACAGATATGCTTATATTTTAGAAAAGAATGTATTTTCAATCACCTTCATACATATATATATATATATATATATATATATATATATATATATATATATATATATATATATATTCAGTAAAAAAAACTTTGTTAAAGGGACGTTATGGTTAAGTTGCGCTACTAAAAACCTATGAAATTCAGTGAAAAAACTTTGTTAAAGGGACGTTATGGTTCAAAGTAAAACAGAAAAACCCCTGAAATTCGGCAGTTATGGTAAGATAAGCAACCATAACTCGCGCCGCCACCGTGCACTGCTAACACTAACACCCAGGACATCAAAGATGACATCACAAAGGTTGTATTGTGTTTTGACCTTGACAGACAGAGATTGTGATGAAAGACTTCTCTTGAAGGAGTGTTGCTAAAATGTAAGAGAAGATGAAGATGAAATTTCTGAAACGAAACCACTTTTATATATTATATCACTATGTGAAAGATCGTTGGCACACGCGGAGTCGTATTTTGGGACTGCACCACGCGTAGACAATGGAAATTGCAATTGGACTGTAAGTAACCCTTTAGATTACTTTATACCAAATATAATTAAAATAGCCTAGCATTAAAGACCGCTCAAGTTGAACTTGTTTGTTGAAAGTGGCATAATGTTTTCTACCGTGCACTATCACTGCCGAATTGATCCCCTGTCATTTAGAGGGCTCTGAAAAAGGCAGACGACACATGGTGGGTTAACATAAATAATTTAACCGGTCTATAGGCGGTCAAGCACTCTACTCGCTGTGCCACTTCACTGTAGCCTGTCAAGTGGCACAGCGAGTACAGCGCTCGCTTTGACATCCGTGCACAGCTTGCTAACGCACGTTTGAATCCCGGAAAGGCCAAACTCAGCCTTTCATCCTTCCGTGGTCGATAAATGAGCACCACACACTGTGGTTAATAATAAGCACCGCTTAGATACCTCACGGTTCTTAGCGCTATATGAATGGGAAAATATTATTATTTTATTATTAACATACTCTGTTGCACTATCTTCGATAGCAAATATGTTCACGCCCTAATAAATAAAATGATGATTTTTAATGAAGATCGGCTGGTGAGACAAATTTATGTTTTTTAAAACAGGTACGTGGCCCCATTTTGCCTATGTCACGATTTACAGACTCCAGCGGATGGGGTCTTCAACTGCCAGGTGCAGGTCCAAATATGCAACTTCATGACCCTCACCATTTTATGGGACAATCGCCAAGGACCAATATGCCCTTACGCAGTACTAGCGGCTACAAACAACATACCAACCAATAGGGTGGTCTAATGGCTCGTTGTTGGAGCAACCTTCTGATTATCAGAGCGACCATTTACTGCTTTTATCATAAACCAACAGCCTATCTACCGCAAAGGAACAACGCGTGGCTCCAAATAAACTTTTGCTAATCGACAGCAAAGACAATAGCAAATCGCTGGATGTTCACTAAACATTTCATGTGAAATAAATGTACTTTACCAAATGTACAATCCTGCTGTTTACTTTTAAACCACAGTTTCATATTCCGAATTGTGGGGCACTGAGTTGTAAGCTGATCTAACACTCTCTGTACCGCAAAAGAACATCCCGTGTCTCAACATGAACTTTTGCGGATCGACAACAAAGACAAATGCAAATTGCTGAATATTCTCTAAACATTTGATGTCAAATAAATGTACTTTACAACATTTACAATCTTGCTCTTTGCTTTTAAATCACAGTTTCATATTCTGAATTGTGGCGCGCTGTGTTGTGACATAATGTGTGTTGTCTTCCGGGTTCTGTGTAAAGTCGCGTAGTACTGGAGACGACTGGGCGCGTTTCATTACGCACCCTGTAACATCACGGAGAGAGGCGGGGAATATGAATGCTTTGATAATATCAGGCTTAGGGGCGGGAGATATGATTTAGTGTCGCAAAAGCAAGTCAGCCAGGTCAATAGCGCCAGTCATAGGATTATCACATAATGTCGGCGCACACCAGCCGGATTTATCGTTTCTTTAGTGGACAAAAAGTCGGTTGACGCCCCTAGGAAATTGTACTATTAGCGAACAAAAGGAGTGCTCTTAAAACACTTTCACCCTGACAACGAACAATACAAACAACGTTCTCAGAACACCCCCATTTTGTGTAATTGCAACCATTTCGGGACACTGCGAGTGTTCTTAGAACACATTCAACTAGACAGATTAGAATACGGACAGCGTCCTGAGGAGACCCCCAGTTTGTGTATTTACGAACAATTAAGTACACAGCGAGTGTTCATAGCTCATTTTTACCTTCCTTGCGAACAAAAATGACACATACTCCGTCCTCTAAACACCCACCATTTAGTTTATTTACAAAATGTCAGAACAGCCGTGTTGTCCGCGGACAAATCGAACGCAACAAAAAGGTCTAGCACATAAAAAAACAAAACATTGAACCTATCTCGTACTCCCCCACCCTCCCCAAACACTCTTACACACCAACACACGGCACTAAATACAATTTTTTATCCACGTTTCACTGCGCTGTACGCGGTCGACTGCGAATACAAGATGGCGGGCGCCACAGAAAATCTGACGCACTCCACGCCCCTCGCCATCCAATCAGCGAACACATCGCATGTCTGCGGACATGACGCAAGGCCATGGACCAATCGGGGTGCTGTCCGCGGAGCGAACAGGGAAGTCCGTCCGCGAAGCGTACGCAGATATCACTAATTTTTTTGCCTTACATTTTGGTCATTTTAAAAAAAACTACTGGACAGACACCAAATTTACAAAAGAACGCTTTTGGGACCAGGCCGCCGCTCCTGCCGCAAATTTGGTGTAAATCCGTCCAGCGGTTCGGGCTGTAGCCGTGCGCAAAGTTTTTTCCCATTCAGTCTATGGGAAAAAAAACGTTTTGGGACCCCCCCTATAACTTTTCCCCCCCTGGACGAATCCTCACCAAACCTTGCAAAAAAATTCAGAGTGACCCAACTACTTTTTTTGCAAAGTTTGGTGAGGATCCGTCCAGAAAGAGCGAAGTTATAAGCCGCCCAAAAAGTGATCTTCCTATGGAAACAGAAATTTAACCATAACTACCTGGCCACTACCGTGGCCATGTAATATTCAGTGAAAAAACTTTATTAAAGGGACGTTATGGTTCCAAGTAAAACCGAAAAACCCTTGAAATTCGCCAGTACTGGTAAGCTAACCAACCATAACTCGTGCCATCACCGTGCACTGCTAAGACTAACACCCAGGACATCAAAGATGACAGGTTGATTTCCTCTACTTCATCCTCTGTTTCTGATCCTGTCACCACAAGGACCACCTCTGTGGGACAGCGTCTTTCTCAAGCTGCCTCACAGGCCATAAAGAATGCTGATGACCCTTACCTTTAGGGGGTCACAGTTGTATGTATGTACTGTGACACAGTACTCTGCAGGGGGGAGCGACTTCGGAGTGCTTTTGAGACTATCGTCTCAGAGCACGAGAAGACCTGCTCACTACCCAAATAAAACCCACTCTACATCTTCCTCTCTCAGCTTGCCCTTTCTTATCCCTGTGGTTGGTGTCCCCCCTTTACCCTCCTTTACCCTCCTCTCCTAGTGTGTCGTGTCTGAAAAACCAGAAAAAATACAAAATTACAAAAATCAAAAAAAAATAAGGCTCTTTTCAGAGCCGCCATTCCCAGTTAACAAATAGAAGTGAAAATAAATGAAGCAGGGCTCTTGGTATTTTTTAGAAGTCTGCGGACAGTTTGCGAACATTAAAAAAATTGGGTTGCTACTCCATCACAAACATTGTAATGTTCTCTGGAAAGAAGTGGTGGCTCTGAAAAGAGCCTTTGGGTGGTGTTTGAAAGTCAAAAATTGTAAATGCTTAACATCTACTTCAAAATCATTGTTGTAATTCCAAAAAAGGTTGCAATGCATTTTGTACATTTCTCAGAAAAATCTGATTGCCAGCATAAGTAAGATGGACTCCATCTCTGCGAAAAATGTATGTACTACAAAACATAATATTTTCATTGTGAAAAGAAGACATGCCAAAATCTCTTAGAAAGCCACAAACAGCCTTATTAACATTGCGCCTTGCTTTTTCCATTTGTGGACCAAATGAAGAAGAACGAAGCCACATTTGTCTCTGCGCAATCCGTGAAAATATCACTTGAGAATTAGGAAACATGTCCATAACCTTCCTAAGTCCTTCTTTCATAGCAAATTGCAAATAAATTCCAGTCACATGTCCTAAACTGTTCCCTCCACAATGAATTACAATTATGTCTGGATGTTGCTCTGTCTCCAAAGTAGCACAGAGAGGTAGCAAGTCCAACCACTTCACACCACGTACTCCATGCCAGTGTACTTCCACATGTGGGAATCCAAGATCTACAGCTACTCCACAGCTTTCTGCATGCACCTTCAACCAATGTATCCACGAATCTCCTAAAATCCAAACAATCTGTGTTCTGAAACACACAGCCATAGCTATCGTTTGTTCTCTCAGCAAAAAGAGTATCTGAGAAAATCTCTCCTGGCACAACACACCCACCAAACTTTCCTGACCAATCCCTTTCAGTGCTTATTCTCATTTGCATGACTTCTGAACCCAAAAATCCCCAGATGTAACTCCCGATGTCCGCGAACTACCGCCATGTCCGTGGACATATCGTAACATGAACAGCCCTTCTACCATTTCCACTACACTCTCTCTGCCATTCCCTCATTGGATGTACCTCAAAAATCACATGACCATGCACCAATCACAATCAAGACCTCTACATCTAACTGCATCATCATAGATCAGCACTGCAAATGTACTCTGAATCTCTCTGAGTACAAGTGTCATATCATTGGCAAGCAGCATCTACCAGAAATACTGTACAAGTCTTCAAGATTTCTACTTGCAGCTGCATGCATATCCATATGCATGAACACAAACTTCAGGTATGCATATTTTCTGTATAGTAGATGACATAGCTCTCAACCATTTTTGTTTTACAGGCGGGTGAAATCAGTAAAATGAATTTACTGTACTTTTTTCAATTTCCTAAAATCAACTATCACTTATAAACTTTTATACTTTTTACTTTCTTTATACACACACACTCAAATCATGTTAAACTAACATTTTTTAAATGAAATATATAGACTACATATATTCAAACAAAATTGCATGCAAACACAATCTATGTTTAAACCTTTATAAAAATACTTATACAATTTCATATTTTTTGTTTTTATTTATTTGTTTACTTAATTACTTTAAATTAGACATGACATTGAGGCGCTATTACCTAGAACAGTTTACTTACAGAAATAGTGGTATTCACTAATATATTATAAATTTCACAAGATATAGTAAAGATATTTTTTTTGCTACAGTTAGTCATTCAATACAATTTGTTCATTAAGAACATATCATATGTACTGAACTGATGCAATGTATCTTATGTAAATAAATTCGTTTAATGGTTTTACAGAAGGCACGGAGGATTTCAATTTAAAAAATCAATATCTAAATTTAAAACAGTGCTATATACAAACAAAGTTACTAATTTGAAGCTTTTACAATTGCAGTGAAGAAGAGTTTCCTGAAAAGAAGCAGCTTTTTTTTTATTTTTTTTATTTTGGTTGGCTGAAATGAATTCAACCTTTCAAAAAGTTTTTTTCATTACAAAAAGTTGCAATATTACAATTTTTCGATTTTACATAAATCATTTTTACATAATTTGTATCGAGATCCCAAACTTACAATTTTCCAAGCTTTCCATGGCCTATGTACATATTGGTTGATTTGTCAAATATTACAGATTTGTTTCGGAAGTTGTAAGCAATGTTCTGTTCACAAAAATAATTGACAAGTAATGTTAAAAATTGAAATTAAAATAACTAAATTGAACCCACATATATCTTGAATTTTAAAATACATTTGTCGATAGGCCATAAGAAGTTAACTGCGAGGTAATATCGTTTTTATAAATTGCGTTAAGGCAATGTGAATGGCAGTGCGATTGCTTGTCATTAGTATGATCCATATTTCATACGCAGAGCGATCACAATATAATTGTAAAATATTGCAGAATACACGTTCTCGTATGCACTCAAAGCCGGACAATCCACTACTAGGTGAGCTAGGCACTCTAATTGCGTCACATCTTTACAGAAACGGCAATATGTGTCATTTTTTGAAATTACACCTCTCCGTGCTAGAATTTGATTTGTAGACTGTAAATTCAAACGCAATCTTAACATTTCGGAGCGAACATGCTGTGATGGGGATTTTAAAAGATAATAGGCCATTTGTTTGAGCTTCTTGTGAGGGAACAAATTCCGATCAAAATCTACATATTTTTTACAAAGGTCTTGGGTTACATTCCAATCATGCCAATACAGTCTTTTCTTTGCTAGAGTAGGATTCTTGAGTAGCAAGTCGATTGAAACATTTGCATTTGCTAGAACATTAATGACTTCTCTTGTCCATCTTTTGGGGAATACATCATTGGAAGTGCACATATACATTGCCATTAAGCCCAGCATATTATTAGTTTGTATACCCAAAAGACATTTTCGATAGAAGTTGCAAAATTTCCAAAGAATTAGACTAAACAGGGAGATACTACCGAGTTCGTACCTTAACATACATAAGGGAGTGCACACTGGTAAGCACAGAACTGTTTTCCAAAATTTCCCCTCAAGTCGATCCCAGTAGGTTCTGGGTTGAGGTAACAGAGTTTCAGCTCCGTAAGATAGTATCGGGACAACTTTTTGATTGAAAAAGGTTACCACATGCATTACAGTGAATTTGCCGTACTTATGTAAAATGATTTTGGCTTGTGAAATTAGGGTCATGACTTTAATTCTTACAGAGTCATCATAAGTTTGGTTTAACATAGAGCCAGAAAAAGGTAATCCTAAGTATTTATAACTTGGTACCGTTTGTAAGGGAACTTCGCGTAGGAACCATTGACTTCTCACCATTTTTGTATACTTTTTTTTATGACAAATCACTATCTGAGTTTTATCCACATTGATAGTTAGATTGTTGGTGTGAGTATAAATATCCAATTTGTTCAAGAGGTTCTGTAGACCGCTTGGAGTCTGCGAAATGAGAACAAGATCATCAGCATACAAAAGCCATGTAATTTTTTGAGCACCTAATTTAGGAGAATCTGACAGTACCCTTTCAAAGGAGATCCCAATATCTAAAATGAAGAGGTTAAAAAGAGTGGACGCCAAGATACACCCCTGTTTTAATCCTCTCATTGTATTAATATTCGCGGACAACAACCCATCAAGCGACAGTCTGACTTGCATTGTCGTGTTTGAGTGCAATTTTTTGATTATAGTTAACAATGACGAAGGACAGCCATAGCTCTGTAATTTCTGGAATAGCAAAGATCTATCGACTGAGTCAAAAGCTACCCGAAAATCGACAAATGCCATATACAGAGGTTGATTGAGTTCTGCATATTTGGATTTTAGCATATTTAGTGTGATTAAGTTTACTGAGGTGCCTAGCCCTGCGACAAAACCAGTCTGGAATGGATCTCTTTTGAGCTCATTTAGTGTCCAATTATTTAGTTCTCGCAAAATAATACGGCTGTACAGTTTACCAGGAGCGTCTAATAAGGCGATGGGTCTATAGTTCTGTGGAAGACACCGATCACCTTTTTTGTGAATAGGTACAATCAGAGAGTGAGTCCATGAAGCCGGAAGCTCTTGGGATTCATTAATGTTCTCATATATATGATATAAGATTGTTGACCATATTACTGGATGTTCTTTGAAAATTTTGTTTGAGAGTCCGTCTGGACCAGGCGCCCTGGACTGACTTATTTTATTGATAAAATATAAGATGTCGGATTTATCAATATTAATATGAAATCGTTCGTGAGGGGTGAAACTTATAGGTAAATTGCAATTAGACGGGATAGCATAGATTTTAGAAAAATAACTAATCCAGCTTGCTTCTGGAACGCTCTGTGATTGTGACTTTATTTGCACCGGGGAAACAGCGTTGGTCAAGACTTTCCAGATTTGGGCTGTATTATTATCACGAATATTTCGTAACATTAATTCACCGTCTTGTTGAAACAATTTACTACGATGGCTTCTCCGCCAGTTCCTATAAGATGTTTTGATTTGCATTAATGCTGTGCGCCTGATGCTCAATGGAAGTTTCATGGCTTCTCTTTTTTTGTGACGAAATTCAGTTTTCTTACTTTTGGTCTCCAGGTCAAACACATGTGATTTCCTAAAGATGTAATTTTTCTGTACTCTATTATCTGAGAAATGATGTATTAGATCATAATAGGCAACTGGGGGGATAGCTGTGTTATTCCGAGCATGACAGAAGGCAGCTTGTAGGGAGATATTGAAGTTATCTAATTTGTTTTCGGTCCAAATAATACGATTCAGTTGATTAGAGACTGTTAGTTGACCTAAATTCCCCATCGTGCTACGGTTGGTTTTCAACACTTTTGAAGCCCACTGTAAGGTGAGCAATCGATGATCACTATTTAAGTTTGACACAATATTAAAAAGGTGAATTTGAGAAAAAAGTCTGTCATCAACATAAATGTAATCGATAGTGGCTTTTGCGCTGCCCTGTTGCCACGTGTGACTCAGCTCACTTTTGTCAAATTTGCTCTCATTCAACATGCAGAATCCTCTCGTAAGCATAAGTTGTTCCCACAGTTTGCAGTTTGAATCCTCCGATAAGTTCAACGAGGGGAGGCAATGGAGATTTAAGTCGCCAGCAACAACTGTATGCTGTATTTCTGGAACAAGCATGATAAAATCCAACATGGAGGCAATATCATCCAAGAACCTCCCATTTTCAATGCTTTTGTGGTTCCAGTAGAGATTAACTATAGCATACAAGATTGAATCAATAGCTATAATAGTCAATTGCGTAAATGAGTTAGGAGAATGGGAGTATAAAATGCTGATGTTAGAGCTTAATTTAATTGCTGTAATAAGGCCAGCCATCGGGCGGCCTCTCTTTCCTTGAATGGCTGGCAAAAAGTGAGTTTCATGGTTGTTCCATACGGGAGCAGTTGTCAGCCATGTCTCTTGTAAAAGAATCACATCTTGATTATTTAAGATGTTTTGTGAATTATTGACCAAATGATTGAAACCACGAGTGTTCCATGAGACCAATGAGATATATCTTTCCTTCTTCGCCTTGTACGCAAGTTAACTCCTGGAATCGCAATTACAGCAGCATTTGGAGGGAGCCTCTGTAATTACATCGCTCTCCATGTGCACAATACCCTTATTAAGTTCCCTTATGGCAGAGTCAGTCCACGTTTGAGCACTAAAAGAACCATTAGATGAATTTGTTGGGCCCAGAAGTAATATGAAACCTAGTGATAAAAGTTGGTTTTTTGCTTCCCAGATGAGATTTCTGATGACTCTTGACGTTAGCCATAGGCATGCCGTACTTACTGAGTTATCATTGAAAAATTCAACCTGTGCTATGTCCGCAGAGCCAATATCTTGTAGTAGCGGAATATCGGAGAACACCTGTAATATACTTTGTCGGTTAAGCACATATTGCGGATAAGGGGCTGGCCGGCATCCCAATATTAATGCAATATTATTATCTTTTTTGGGTTTTAAAATCGATTTACCTGGTGGTTTATTAGGAATATTTTGAGCAGCTATGGGATTTTGTTTTACTACAGAAGAGCGCAAAGTTTTTAGCATGGTGACAATTTCTTCATCGTGGGTTGCCAAAAAAGGAGGCGACTCTATTAGTTCTGTGTTTTTATCGCCTTTAAATGAGACTGAAAGTTTCGCTGATGAATATGGAGTTTGCATATTATCAATTTTCTGTGATTCAAGAGAGGGGGCTTTGAGTATTGATGGTGCAATAATGCTGCTCATGTAGGCATCCACTTCTTTTCTGATATCAGCACGACACCTAGCAATCATTTCTTGTTCGTGTTCGTCTTCATTCACTGAAGCGGGTTGCGGAGCGCGTGCTGCTTTTATTTTAGATTTCTTGATGCATGGTAAGTTGGCTTTTGTTGCAGAGGCTAAATTCGCACTGGATTCTGTCAAGGCCAAAGGGTGATGTGATTCCAGGGCCTCTTGTTCTTGTTCGTGGCTATTGACTGCTTTAATCAAATTATCTAAGGGCTCATAGGGCGTGACAGATGCTTGACCTTTAGTCACAGAGCCTAATTTATTTTTACGAAGTTGACTTAGTTGTGTATACTTTCTCGTGATAGCACAGGCCGTTTGTTGACTGTGTTTGTTTGGAATGGTCAGCATGTTAAAAAACTGTTTTGATCTTGTTGGCGCCTGTACTTCATTTTTTTTAACATTTTTAGTTTTTTTAACAATCTCAAGATTTTTCTTGTTTTTTTGCTGTGTTATTTTCCCGGATGAGTTGGGTTTCGCAGCAGATTGAGTCATCTTTTTGCAAAATATTGTATAAGGCTCTGGCGTTGGCGAGCTGATAGAGTCATGCTCTATCTGATTTTCGTTCACCGCAACGGCCTCTCTGATCACCTGTCCTATATACGGCAAGGAACCAAGTATGCCGGAGTTGTCTATGGTAATTGGAGACAATTGATTCTCTAGTTGGGCAATAGCATTTATGGCAACTGAAGTGCTTTCCGGTTCATTTCCAGACAAAGTGATTGGAGCCATACCTGATGTCATAGTGGCAACAGTAGCCATATTGGATGGCATTAAAGGCAGCTCAGTTGGATTGTTTGACGGAACATAAGGCTCTTTATTTGTCGAGTGCAAAGGCGCTCGCCATGTTTCTTGTTTAGCCTGCCAGGCTAGAACAGCTAGTAACTGGGCACTTTGTACATCCAATTTCGTATTCAGTGTATTGAACAAGGTGGTGATGGTTTGTAATGTTAAATTCATCGCTCCTAGGGTTAGTTCAATTACATTTGAAGCATTTGGGGGGGTTAGAGCCTTTTGCGTAGGTGATCGCTGCCGAGGGGTAGGAAAGAGAAAGGATGAGGTAAGATTTGAATTCGTATAGCCACCATTTGAACACAACTTGGGAGAGAAGGAAAGATTTACAAGTGAATCTTGCTTTGTGAAATCCGAGCCAGGAGAGGGTAAATCAATCACTGCTACATCCCCCAGCGTTTTGGCTAAGGCAGGGCTAGACTTTGCGTCGGAAAGTAGCACCAGGGATTCTCCTCTTAATACTGTGCTGTCCGATAGAGAGACATGCAAGGTGGTACCACAACCCGCCTGATTGTGATTTGCTATTTTTGGTTCCTTGGAGTCTTTTAAAGAAGCACTTTGCATAACGCGATCAGGATAGAAAAATCGTATATCTTTGGTACTCGCATTTGGTTTCAAGGTGTTAGCAACAGAAGTCGCAGCGCGCTTTTTTACGTTGGAATTCTTTAACACGTCTATTTTAACTGAACAGGGAGTTGAAGCACAAGGCACTGCTCCCGTGGATTTACCCGTTACATTTAGGAACGGCCCTTGAATGGGAGGCATGCCCGTGCGTAGTGTATATAGATTACGGTTCATGATGTTTTATTTTAGGGACAGTTGCTTGCCCGTACCCACCGAGGTTGTTAAAAGAAAGATTCCACCAATTGGGAACACGCAGATTCTCTCACGAAAGGTAGACAGCAATTAGTGTTGCTGGCACTAAGCTCCCGGGCCTCGCTTTGCTCGCGACGCCGCGGCGAAGCGGCAAAGCGGGACTTTCTCGGGACTTTTCTTCTTAAATAGGCACGCCCACACAAGGGATTACAAAGCCTGCATATAAAGGACACAGTATAAATATATAGATATATAGTAGGTTAACAACTTAATAACAATACTCTGGTGATCCTGAGGGCTTCACCTTGTGGGAGCTGTAGTTGTATTCAGTTCTTCACGAGCGAGCAGGGAAAATAGCAGAGAGCAGCGGCAAAGCGGGACTTTCTCGGGACTTCGCCGGTGCGCAGCCGAATTCGAAGAAGAAAGAAAAACTAAGAAGTTACCTGTTAATTTAAAAAAAAAGTAAGTAAAATATCACCATAATATTTGTATTATTAATCAAATATACTATAACATTAATACGAGCTATTTTGGTTTCTTAAAATAGAGATTTTGTACCATTTTGTCCAAAAATGTCCATGTCTTAAAGAGCGATTTACAGCCAGAATGGCCCACAAATTTCTATTTTTGGACACACAAATTAGCCAACTGAACCACTACAATTTTCATATTATAGAACAAACAACTGTTTTAATTGTATACATTAGATTTACAATTTGTACTTTTCCACACCACTAGCTTACTTTTTTTTTGTCATCTGAACCCCAGTTAGTAACACATAAATTCAAGAATACCTATCCCTACTAGTTTTAGTTCCCAATGCACAATCACCATTACATACATCTTCAACATCTTACTCAAACACTCATGCACACAGCACACATACATTCCAGAACACCCCAACCCATATCTTCTTTATTTTTTTCAACATCCCCTAAAGAATGCCTACCAAAAATCAAGTCCGTAGCAAGCAACGTAGAAGCAGAGCAAATGAAAAAAGAAGTGTCCCAAACAAGCATCCATCTCTAGCAGAATTTGTAAAACAAAGGTCAAACATAACAGCTAATACAGTAATTTAGCGAAACAAAACAAGCTTCAAGTACAGAAACTTTGAATCCTCTATCAAAATATTCCGTCACACAGTCCTTCAAAATCTTATAAAAACAGGAGAGAAATCAGGTTCAAAGCTTAAAACCTATCGTAGGAAATTAATCTTAGAAGCATTGATGGACAGCGCAATTCTTCTCAAAAGAAATGTATTTATTTTACTGTTAAACAAAATGAAACCACTAACAAAACTAATAACTAAATTACAAAGAAGACTTCTCAATAAGCGAAATGTCAACAGAAAGAACTTCTTAAGTATCTGCGGAGGTGAATGGAATCACACTACGAGCACAGAACCATATTTTAATGAAGAAGCGTACAAACAAAAGCAAACAAATACAATTGCCATAAATAGCAGTGGTTGACGTTATGAAAAAGTGAATAAGAAGTACTCCTTACAAAAATATGCCCTGAAAACTTAGAATTACCCCTCCATTCAACTGAAACAGAAACGTCTAGTGTACAAATGACCATGCACGTCAATGTGTAACATTCCCAAACAATGTTTCAAATCTTTACACCAATTCCTCAATAAATATGTAAAAAGCAAAGACAAAATCAAAATTAAATTACTGCAAAATATAGATACCTGTCCAGTGCGCAAGTACACAGGACTACAAGGACATTCATTGACCTGCATTACAGGACCTACTTGTAAAACCACTTTCCATGATATCAAAAGGATATCAACACATCATTCAATTATAAGAAATCTAGTCTATAAACTGTACTATGTTAAAAGTCCTGCTTTAGCACTAGCAAAGTTAAATAACATCCTTCTACATGGTACAGCAAAAGACCTACTTGAAGAAATTGACTATATCCAGAAAAGATATTTTGGAAGTGAAAGCCATTTACAGAATCAAATAGCTTTAAACCAATTAAGCAACAATTCTACACATGGCAACCTTTTGCTAAACACATACAAAAAATAAATACTAAAATTTAAAAGTAGATCAGCTGAAGTACCAAACCATGTATGTGTATGTTGCCGTAGAATTTTTTTTATAAAAGTAACACAAAAACTGTTGACCTATCATACAAAATAGAAGACAATGAAGATTCTAAATGGTTTGAATTAGCTCTCTACCTTCTAGCAGAAAACAAATATGAAATAACTGAGCCCTTAATACTAGCAGTTATTGCACTACAAAACTTGACAACAACCAAACTCCTTCACGTTCTATCACAAATAATTTGGAATTATACCCAGTACCAAAACCTCTACAACAACTTAATTTATATGAGAGCATCATAATTCAAACAGTACACCCATTTCAAGCAATAATACGCCTTCAACCAAAAACAGCAAAATTACCTCCCTCTGAATTGGTAAAAGGCATTCGTGGAAAAGTAGTTTATTTACCATTAAATCTAAAAGAAAATGTGCATACTCTAGGAGTGCAACGTCCAATGCAGCAATCTTTAAATATATTAGTTAATGGAGTACCTACAAAAGACAAAAAATGATGGCAACAGCTGGTAGATTTATATAAAGTTAGACAAGCATTCCAATATCTTAAAGAGAATAATGAATATTACAAAGAAATTAATATTGAAGAAAACTTGAAAGATACAACTGAAATAATTCAAGAAACACAAGAAGCTGGTCAATTTGAGCTACTAGATCCTGCTACAATATCAAATACTTTAGACCATTATACAATTCATCCTTTGCACTGTAATGACACCGTAAAATATGTACTGGAAACTTACCAAATGCGTCAAACAAAAGGATCGCCAATCAGTATATGGGAAAAAAGTATAGAAGCATGTGCTTTTCCTCTACTCTTTCCTACTGGCAAAGGAGGAAGGTATGATGATAGACCTATTCAAATATCAGCTTCAGAATACCGCTCATTACGGATGTATTCTGAAGATCCCAGATTTAGACAAAATGTGGAATACATATTCCACCTACTCTTTGAAAGTGAACTAGCAACTTTATGTTACGGAGT
This sequence comes from Ambystoma mexicanum, assembly GCF_040938575.1. Classification (NCBI taxonomy): domain Eukaryota; kingdom Metazoa; phylum Chordata; class Amphibia; order Caudata; family Ambystomatidae; genus Ambystoma; species Ambystoma mexicanum. Next base: position 819,361,330 of record NC_090928.1, on the reverse strand, counting down.
TGCACACATATTAAAATCAGGATCACACTTTCAAAATATGACAGCTACACAATTATTAGAGAAAGTGCAACAAAAGGATGAGGTTTTACAATCAAATATTACAAATCTATTAGCAAATATGCGTGGTACTAAAGAGTACTGGTTTCGACGTCATGGAGATGTACGTTGTATGATCAGAAACCTTGGCCCACCCACTTGGTTTGTTACATTAAGTTGTGCAGAATATGCATGGGAAGATTTACATGATTTCCTACGCATATCAAATAAAAACAAAACAAACATAGATATTCTAACACCTGGAGAACTTTGTTCTTTGGATCCTGTTAATGTTTCAAGATATTTTCACCATCGCTTCATTGCTATGCTACATTTTATTTGTAATAAAACTGTTCCTCCCCTTGGAGAAGTGCAACACTTCTTTTGGAGAAAAGAATACCAAGCCAGAGGAGCACCACATATCCACATGCTTTTATGGATTAAAGATGCTCCTAAATTTGGTCAAGACAGTGATGCCACTGTTTTAAAGTTTATTGAAAAATATGTCACTTGTGAAATTCCATCAGAAGCCACAAATAGTGATCTTTGTGCACAAATGTTACAATTTCAAAGACACAAATGTGGAAAATATTGTCGTCGCAAATACAAAAACAAAGGGAAATACTACACCAAATGCCGATTTGGTTTCCCTAGACCAGTTACAAATACAGGTCAAGTAAACAACCTCATGTCTTCAGTTAGACATAGTGTTAAAGGTAAGTCACCTAAAAATACATATTACATAAAAAGAAAAGAAGAAGAAAAATATATCAATGATTATAATGCAATCATTGCCCACTTATGGAATGCAAACATAGATGTGCAGTACATTGCAGACAATTGTACTGCAGTTGCACGATATGTCACAGCATACTTAACTAAAGCAGAAATGACAGAGCTCCAAGACCTCTGGAATGACCTGTCATCAGATAAAACAGTATCTCAGAAATTATACAGCTTGGGCATAAAAATGCTCACCCATAGAGAATGTGGATCTTATGAAGCAGCTGATCGTTTAACTGGTACTTCATTGTATGGTAAATCTGAAAATATAGTATGGCTAAGTCACATACTACCCAAACAGAAGTAATACTTTGGAAAACATGTATCTATATCAAATAGCCCAAAACTACACATACAAAAATAATATGAAACCTGATGAAAGAAAAGGTAAATATAGAGTGACAGACTGTGAAGGCAGCTTAGTTAAACTCACTAAACCAAATTTAATTAATCATATCAAATTGTCATTGAAGACTCCTCAACATAAAGAAGTATATTACATGTCCCTGCTACAACTCTTCAAACCATGGAGAAAAGAAGAACAATTACTAGATAACTATGACTCATATGAGGATGCTTTCAAAGCAAATGAAAGCACTATAACTGATGTAAACTTTACACAGTACAAAACAATGTTGCACAATGAACAGCAACATGAAGAAGAACTCCAAGCCCAACTAGATAAGGATACTCCTGACAGTAGTCAACCTTCTGTAACAGGAAGCCAAGAACCACTGGGAGAACCACTAGTAACAAATGAGGCAGAATTAGCTATGATAGAAGTAGAAAACACCATGTGTCAGTATGAAGATAAGGAAGACTTAACTATACTACAATCAAAACTAAACAATGAGCAAAGTAGCATTTTTCAAGAAGTAACAAAACAAATTGCACATGGTGTAAAACATGAAAATAAAGAATGTTCCTGCCATAATTATAAACCTATACTACTGTACGTCAGTGGTGAAGCTGGTTCTGGCAAAACATTCCTAATCAAAATCATTAGTAAGTTCCTTCAACAATTGACAAACAACAAACTGTCAGCTGTTATCACTGCCCCCACAGGTTTAGCTGCCTACAACATAGGTGGTGTTACATTACACCGATTACTACTATTACCAGTAGAACACCAGAACAAATTAGACTATTACAAACTTTCTGCAGAAGCTGCAATGGAATTACGCAGAGTATTGAAACAAATGAAAATGCTACTAATAGATGAAGTGAGCATGGTCTCCAACCTGATGTTAGCTTTGATTCACCTCAGATTACAAGAAGTACTCAAAACAGACTATGAAGAGCTCTTTGCAGGAAAACACATTATTGTTTTTGGAGATCTGCTTCAATTAACACCAGTAAAAGGTGAACCTATTTTTAAAACATTAGGGCACAAACTCTGCAGTAAAACTGTTGGCAGCATTGGAAATGTAAACCTTTGGCAACATTTCCAATACAGAGAATTAACAGAAAACATGCGCCAATCTGCAGATCTAACTTATGCCAACATTTTAAAAAGTTTGAGAGTTGGTATACTTTCTAAAGAAGCAGAAGCAACATTGAAAACCCGGCACATTAATGCACTTTATGGTGATAATGCATGTGCTACAGATGTTATGGAACAATTAGCCCACAAAAATGTCAATTGTATGGCCTTAATGCCAACTCTTGCAAGCTGTCTCAAATTCAATGAAATCATGCTAAGTAAAGAAATGCAACCAATAATGGAAATTAGCGCCACAGACAAACTAGATGTACATGATATGACACTACCCATGTGTGACCAAGCCACAACAAGACTAAATAATTTAGAAAAATCAATCTCAAACACAGCAGGCTTAGAAAAGATGTTAGAATTATCCTTAAATTGCAGAGTAATGCTTAAACGTAACCTTGACGTGGACCAAGGACTAGTTAATGGAGCACTGGGTACAGTTGTTGGCTTTCAAACATACCCACGTGACAATAAAATTCAGTTTGTCAATATACTCTTTGACAAACTTTCAGAAGTAAAACGGATAGGACGCTCAACAGCTAGATTCCTTCTCTTCAAAGATATGTATGTAGGCAGAGAACAATTTTCTCTAACTCTTGCATACGCAGTCACGATTCATAAATCACAAGGTCTTACCCTAGACAAAGCAATGATAGATATTGGTAACACAGTCTTTAAAGAAGGCATGAGCTACGTAGCACTATCAAGCTTACATACACTTGACAGTCTATTTCTAATCAACTTTGAAGCAAGTAAAGTAAACGCTGATATTCCTTGCATTTTAGAATATAATAGACTTCGCTCACTATACACTCCCCATCTAAACACATATTCTGTTCCACAAAAACTAAAACGTTGTAAAGGAAAACTAAATCAAACAGAAATGCAACAGGACGTCACTGCAAATCCTCCAAAGAGAGTAAAAGAAACTAATACTTCATCAAGTACCACAAACAAAAAAGAATCAATTAGAGAAAGTAAACCAGGTACTTCTTTAAAGAAGGAAGACAAACTCCAAAAAAAGCAGTTAGATACAGAACTACCTGGACCAATTAAATTCTCAAATATAGTTGGTGTAAGTTGCTATGCAAATGTAGCAATGAATATTCTATTTCAATTACCACCAATTGTTGACAACATTTACTTACACAGTACAAACCCATTGTGTTTGCAAAATGTTAGTACTTCACAGAAATGCAGCAAACAATCCTGGCAACACATATAGTGTTTTTGGAATAAGACGACAATTGGACTACTGTGCTGGAATGGTGAAATTCACTATAAACTCACAGGAAGAGCCACAAGAATTTCTAATAAACTTACTACAAGTACTGGAAAAAAAACATACCTATAAATGAAATCTTTCAGATTTCATACATGTGGAAACATACATGCACTCTCTGCAACAATGTGACACAAGAAGAAATCCCCAATGAACGCTTCATATATATATATCAATACCAAATTGTGAATCCATTCCATTTTAGCAACTTGTACAAAATGCAAACCATGGTAGATTATGCTCTACCTGCAATTCAGATAATCGCTCCATGTTAGTAATACAAACACATAGTAAATACGTAATACTAATGCTTCTACGTTACAATGCAGATGGTACCAAAAACAACTGCAAGCTGACTGGATTCACACATGGTCAAATATGACTTGGTAAGAAAACCTTCACAACAATAGGTATAATCTACCACGCAGGAGCCACAATCAATTCAGGGCACTATACTGCATATATAAAAAAGAAATGTGGATGGTTTGAATGTAATGATAGTACCATTACTCTAAAGCAGAGATTACCAGCAAATCTTACAAACGCTTATTTGATGTTCTTAAAACCAAAATTTGATAAATAAACTGTATTTAAACCTTTAAGTAAATTTGTGTTACAAAAATATAAACTGTTACAATACTCCAAAAGCTATCTAACTGCTCAAAGATTCTACAACTAATCAGATAAATTAATACCACTAAATTAGACCAAAAAATACACAGTTAGAATACGCCAATTGGTATCTAACTGTCCCAAAATTATAAATTTGTGTTAAAATAATATAAACTGTTAGAATACTCCAAAATCTATCTAACAGCTCAAAGATTCTACAACAACTAATCAGATAAATGAATACCACTAAATTAGGCCAAAAAATACACAGTTGGAATACGCCAATTGGTATCTAACTGTCCCAAAATTTAACAATATCCAAATAGATAAATCAAAACCGCTAAAATATTTTAAAAAAATAGACAGTTAGAATACGCCAATTGGTATCTAACTGCTCCAAAATTTTATAATATCAAAACAAATGAAGAATCTGTTACTGCTCCAAAAAAAAATACAACAAAGCAAAGTATAAAGCATTATCCAGAAACAACAAGTGAACACTGAAAACAAACAAACAAATAAACTGTAGCATAACAGAAAAGGGTTTTTTTTTTTAATCCAACATGGATTTTTTTTTCTCCCACAGACCCAATGATTTTAGCAACAAATACAGAAACTGAGCAAATTGCACAGTACTCTGATTTGTACTCTACTAAATATGAGGGTCGAAAAAAAATAAAAGTATATTGCTTTTACATGTAATAAGTCATTACAAAATACTAATACTAACATGCTATTTTCTTTTATCACAGAAATGAAGAAGAAAAACATGGACTCCCATTACTAGACCAAACAGTAAGTATACAATAATAAGGACAACCATAGCAGCATATCACATCCATAGTATCTAATACCTTTGTTCCTTATACATTTGTTTTTCAGTTATAAGCAAATATGAATGTGATATGCTGCGGTATTTGTTGCCAAGGCATACAGTCTTGGGTGCATGGCCAAATGACCATGCACCCAAGACTCTATGCCCTGGCAACAACCACCGCAGCATATCAAATCCATAGAGTCAAACATTTCAACTATGATCTATGGGAAACTTTTAATGTCCGCGAACAATGTGAGTGTTCTTAGAACACTTTGAACGTGCCAGCGAACAATCCGGACACCATTTTGAGGACACCCCATACGAACATTTCAGAACAACGCGATAGTTCTTAGAACACTTTCTACTTAACAACGAACAATACGGACAGCGTCCTAAGGACACCCCCTGCGAACATTCCAGGACACCGGGAGTGTTCTTAGAAGCGTCTTCAGAACACCACCATCTTGTTTATTTGCGAACATTTCAGGACACCACGAGTGTTCTTAGGACACATTCAACTTGACAAAGAACAATACGGACAGCATCCTCAGGACACCCCCTACGAACACTCCCCGGACACCGTGAGTGTTCTTAGAAGAGTCTTCAGAACACCACCATCTTGTTTATTTGCGAACATTTCAGGACACCGCGAGTATTCTTAGGACACATTCAACTTGACAGAGAACAATACGGACAGCGTCCTCAGGACACCCCCTACGAACACTCCCCGGACACTGTGAGTGTTCTTAGAAACGTCTTCAGAACACCACCATCTTATTTATTTGCGAACATTTTAGTACACCGTGAGTGTTCTTAGGACACATTCAACTTGACAGAGAACAATACGGACAGCGTCCTCAGGACAACCCCTACGAACACTCCCCGGACACCGCGAGTGTTCTTAGAAGCGTCTTCAGAACACCCCCATTTTGTTTATTTGCGAACATTTCAGGACACCGCGAGTGTTCTTAGGACACATTCAACTTGACAGAGAACAATACGCACAGCGTCCTCAGGACACCCCCTACGAACACTCCCCGGACACCGTGAGTGTTCTTAGAAGCGGCTTCAGAACACCCCCATTTTGTTTATTTGCGAACATTTCAGGACACGGCGCGTGTTCTTAGAACACATTCAACTTGACAGAGAACAATACGGACAGCGTCCTCAGGACACCCCCTACGAACACTCCCCGGACACCTCAAGTGTTCTTAGAACAGTTTCACTTTGCTTGCGAACAAAACGGACACATATTGACTCCTTAGAACACCTCCTAGTCAGTTTATTTAGAACATTTCAGAACACCCGTTATGGCCGCAAACAAATCGAACACAAAAAGAATGTCTAACACATAAAAAACACAACTTGCATACACTCCCACCCTCCCCAAACACTCCTACACACCAACACACTCTACAAAATCCACATTTTGAACAAAGTTTCACCGCGCTGTCCGGGGACGTCCGCGAATCCAAGATGGCGGGCGCTACCGAAAAATCTGACGTGCTTCACGCTCCACGCCATCCAATCAGCGAACACTTTGCATGTCCGCGGACATTACGCAAGACGATTGGCCAATCAGGACACTTTCCGCGGAGCGAACAGGGAAGTGTGTCCGCAAACCCAACACAGATTTCACTAATTTATTTTGACCTAATTTTTGGTCATTTTAAAAAAAACTACTGGACGGATTTTCAGCAAATTTGCAAAAGCACGCTTTCGGGACCAAGCCGCTGCTCCTGGTCCAAATTTGGTGGAAATCCGTCCAGCGGTTTGGACTGTAGGCGCGAGCAAACATTTTTTACCCATTCACTCTATGGAGAGTGAGTATAATGTATACAAACATGAGCATATAGAGGGAAGGTAGAGTAATAAAAATAAAACTATGAGAAAGTGCTGATAACCATAATGATTATCTTCATACACAGAAAGGATTGCTCTCTTTCAAGCCTGTATCTTCCGCTATGTATATGTTTCATATGATGTGACTGGACCCTAAGTCTACAAATATAGTACCTTTTCAATTTTTACTTCCTGACTGTTACTGAAGAAAACTATGTGGCTTCGATATGTCAGTAAAGGATAAAAAGGGAGAGCCAGCCATGTGATGTCATCAGTGATGTCATCAATGACATTTGTGATGTCATCTTTGATGTCCTGGGTGTTAGTGTTAGCAGTGCACGGTGGCGCGAGTTATGGTTGCTTATGTTACCATAACTTGCGAATTTCAGGGGTTTTTCGGTTTTACTTTGAGCCATAACGTCCCTTTAACAAAGTTTTTTCACTGAATTTCATAGGTTTTTAGTGCGCAACTTAACCATAATATCCCTGACTTCATATGCATGTAACATAGAACATACTAACCCCCGCGTAGTGATTTTCATATCCGCGGACTACCGCCATGTCCGCGGACACATCGAAAATCTGAGCGTGGTGAATGTAAATTTAAATAGTGTGCCCCATTTCCCCTTTGAAGTTGGCTCTGAAAAGAGCTGTTTTTTTGACAGACACCTGTTATTTTGTATTTTTTTCTTGTTTTTTTTTCTTATTTTACTCCTAAAATCTTCACATAACCTTCTCCAAAGCAACCATTACATTCCAAAATAGAAAGGCATTTCCCGTTAAAGATAAAGAAATGCCATCTTCTTTAAAATTAACAGCAGTACTGGCATCAATATACTCATTGTTGCAGAAGAACATACCAGCTCAAAGCATGAAGGCACACATGCCTCGGTTGATGACACACCTAGCAATATTTTGCTGAGGACAAAAAAACTGAACTATTGTCCCATATTGCGCTAGGTAGTAATCCAGAAAAAATTACTTTTGCATTTGGAAGGATCTTCATTACTGCTTGAACCAAGCGTTCCAAATCAGCCAACAAAGTAGGGGCACTGACGTTGCCCAAATGGAAAGCACCATAGTGCAAAACTACCACATGCGGACTGTTCATCGTGGCCATATCCTCACAAACTTGTACAATTCCCTGTACATTGCAATCAAGCACACTGCTCCACACCACCTCCACCCCTTTCACATCAAAGTTCTTTGCAACATGCCTGCATTCAGCATACTGCTGTAAACCATGCACAAACATATCTCCGAGCACCAACACCCTGACTTTCTCCACTTCTGCCATCTTCACCACACACAGTCTCTTTCAACACAAATCCACAACCTCAACATCTGATTGGCTGATCCGTACAGTCTTCTTTCCATGTTGGATTTCCTAGGAAAAACCCGGATGTAGCACGCCCTGTCCACGAACAGCCGCGGTGTCCGTGGACGGCGACCACTTTACTCTCTGTGCCATTCCCTCATTGCATACAGCTAAGCAATCACACAATACAAATAACGTCCTCAGAACAACCCCATTTTGTGAATTTTCGAACATTTCAGGACAATTATTATTTCATTATTCAACATATTAACATTACACATATTAAACTTTCATCTTGTACTCTGCACACAATGCTATGTTTCTCCATTAGTAGCTCAGTATACTAGATAGAATCACATAATACAATGCTATTTATATCAATGCATCGTTCAAAGCACTAATAACGGTATGATATTTATTGCAATATCCTTGACACTTGTTTCGCAACATTATAATAAAAATCCCTAGTACACAAATTCCATGAAAAGTACATACACATGTGATGTCATCAGTGATTTCATCAATGACATTTGCGATGTCATCTTTAATGTCCTGGGTGTTAGTCTTAGCAGTGCACGGTGGTGGCGCCAGTTATTTTTCAAAGCTTACCATAACTTGCGATTTTCAGGGGTCTTTCGGCTGTACTTAGAACCATAACGTCCTTTAAACAAACTTTTTTTAATATCACGCAAACAATATACAAACATGGCGTGCAAAAACCAAATTCTACAGATGGCTTTACACAGAATGTTTCAAAGTAAGAATTTATGCTCGTTCACAGTGAAGGTCAGCTGCTTCCACAACTTCTACAGATGGCTTTACACAGAATGTTGCAAAGTAAGAATTTATGCTCGTTCACAGTGAAGGTCAGCTGCTTCCATTTTTTTCTCGGGCCCCGGAGAGGCTCACGAAGCTTGACAGACAGAGATTGTGATGAAAGACTTCTCTTGAAGGAGTGTTGCTAAAACGTAAGAGAAGATAAAGATGAAATTTCTGAAACAAAACTACTTTTAAATATTATATCACTATGCGAAAGATCGTTGGCACACGCAGAGTCGTATTTTGGGACTGCACTACTCGTAGACAATGGAAATTGCAATTGTACTGTAAGTAACCCTTTAGATTATTTTATACCAAATATAATTACAATAGCGTAGCATTAAAGACCGCTCAAGTTGAACTTGTTCGTTGAAAGTGGCATAATGTTTTCTACCGCGCACTATCACCGCCAAATTGATCCCCTGTCGTTTAGAGGGCTCTGAAAAAGGCAGACGACACAGGGTGGGTTAATAGAAATAATTTAACCGGTCTATAGGCGGTCAACCGCTCTACTCGCTGTGCCACTTCACTGTAGCCTGTCAAGTGGCACAGCGAGTACAGCGCTCGCTTTGACATCCGTGCACAGCTTGCTAACGCAAGTTTGAATCCCGGCAAGACCAAACTCAGCCTTTCATCCTTCCGTTGTCGATAAATGAGCACCACACACCGTGGTTAATAATAAGCACTGCTTAGATACCTCACGGTTCTTAGTGCTATATGAATGGGAAAATATTATTATTTTATTATTAACATACTCTGTTGCTCTATCTTCGATAGCAAATATTTTCACGCCCTAATAAATAAAATGATGATTTTTAATGAAGATCGGCTGGTGATACTAATTTATGTTTTTTAAAACAGGTATGTGGCTCCATTTTGCCTATGTCACGATTTACAGACTCCAGCGGATGGCGTCTTCAACTGCCAGGTGCAGGTCCAAATATGCAACTTCATGACCCTCACCATTTTATGGGACAATCGCCAAGGACCAATATGCCCTTACTCAGTACTAGCGGCTACAAACAACATACCAACCAATAGGGTGGTCTAATGGCTCGTTGTTGGAGCAACCTTCCGATTATCAGAGCGACCATTTACTGCTTTTATCATAAACCAACAGCCTATCTACCGCAAAGGAACAACGCGTGGCTCCAAATAAACTTTTGCTGATCGACAGCAGAGACAATAGCAAATCGCTGAATAGTCACTAAACATTTCATGTGAAATAAATGTACTTTACCAAATGTACAATCCTGCTGTTTACTTTTAAACCACAGTTTCATATTCCGAATTGTGGCGCACTGAGTTGTAAGATGATCTAACACTCTCTGTACCGCAAAGGAACATTGCGTGTCTCAACATGAACTTTTGCGGATTGACAACAAAGACAAATGCAAATTGCTGAATATTCTCAAAACATTTGATGTCAAATAAATGTACTTTACAACATTTTCAATCTTGCTGTTTGCTTTTAAATCACAGTTTCATATTCCGAATTGTGGCGCGCTGTGTTTTGACATAATGTGTGTTGTCTTCCGGGTTCTGAGTAAAGTCGCGTAGTACTGGAGACGACTGGGTGCGTTTGATTACGCACCCTGTAACGTCACGGAGAGAGGCGGGGAATATGAATGCTTTGATAACATCAGGCTTAGGGGCGGGAGATATGATTTAGTGTTGCAAAAGCAAGTCAGACAGGTCAATAGCGCCAGTCATAGGATTATCACATAATGTCGGCGCACACCAGCCGGATTTATCGTTTCTTTAGTGGACAAAAAGTCAGTTGACGCCCATAGGAAATTGTACTATTAGCGAACAAAAGGAGTGCTCTTAAAACACTTTCACCCTGACCACGAACAATACAAACAACGTTCTCAGAACACCCCCATTTTGTGTAATTGCAACCATTTCGGGACACTGCGAGTGTTCTTAGAACACATTCAACTAGACAGATTACAATACGGACAGCTTCCTGAGGACACCCCCAGTTTGTGTATTTACGAACAATTAAGTACACCGCGAGTGTTCATAGCTCATTTTTACCTTCCTTGCGAACAAAAATGACACATACTCCGTCCTCTAAACACCCCACCATTTAGTTTATTTACAAAATGTCAGAACAGCCGTGTTCTCCGTGGACAAATCGAACGCAACAAAAACGTCTAGCACATAAAAAAAACAAAACATTGAACCTATCTCATACTCCCCCACCCTCCCCAAACACTCTTACACACCAACACACGGCACTAAATACAATTTTTTATCCACGTTTCACTGCGCTGTATGCGGTCGACTGCGAATACATGATGGCGGGCGCCACAGAAAATCTGATGCGCTCCACGCCCCTCGCCGTCCAATCAGCGAAAACGTTGCATGTCCGCGGACATGACGCAAGGCCATGGGCCAATCGGGGTGCTGTCCGCGGAGCGAACAGGGAAGTCCGTCCGCGAAGCGAACACAGATATCACTAATTTTTTTGCCTTACATTTTGGTCATTTTTAAAAAAAACTACTGGACAGATTTACACCAAATGTACAAAAGCACGCTTTTGGGACTAGGCCGCCGCTCCTGCCGCAAATTTGGTGTAAATCCGTCCAGCGGTTCGGGCTGTAGCCGTGCGCAAAGTTTTTTCCCATTCAGTCTATGGGAAAAAAAAAAGTTTTGGGACCCCCCCTATAACTTTTCCCCCCCTGGACGAATCCTCACCAAACCTTGCAAAAATCTTCAGAGTGACCCAACTACTTTTTTTTTGCAAAGTTTGGTGAGGATCCGTCCAGGGAGAGCGAAGTTATAGGCCACCCAAAAAGTGCTCTTCCTATGGAAACAGCAACTTAAACATAACTACATGACCACTACCGTGGCCATGTAATATATATATATATATATACAGGGTTTCACACCTTACCCTGTAATAAGCCTAAGATTCTCAATAAGGATATTCTCTTTTTTAACCACTCTACCAGATGCCATGTATTGTAGAATTCAGCACCTGTTCACATCAAATGGCAGATACTTAAAATGTGCATTAAAAAATGTTTATTTTGAGGAGCATATTCATGAAAGTAAAAAAAATGTATATGTGCATTTATAGCAGCACTCTGTGTAACTTATTTCTATAAGAAAGGAATAGTAGATGCAAAAGATTTGTAGAACATTTTTAAGTGGCACTTGATGTGTGGATGTTTAATATATTGGCAATACAAGCATACTTGCTAACATGACCTTTTGTAAACTGTAGGAGCTTATACAGTCTGAGATATTTTTCTCTGCATTCGGGGACTTGTAGTCCAGGTTTTATACTTGAAAAGTGGAACTACAAGTCTGAGAATGCAAAAAAACAAGACTTGATAAGCACCCGCGGATTGGAATAGATGATGTTGGCAAATGTGCATGTACTACCAGCATATTAAACTTCCACTCACCAAGAGCCTCTTAAAAAAATGTTACAAATCGTTTCCATCTGCTTTTCCTTTGTTTTAGAAAGAGTTACACACAATGCTGCTGTAAATACACATAAGCATTTTATTTTACTTTCATGAAAATACTTCTAAAATGAAACATTTTTAAAAGATCAACATTTTCCATTTTTTATTCCATATAAATGTCACACTTTCCAACCTCCCTCATTACATCCCTTATACTTCCACCATTCTCCACCTGATAACACATATGGGTGTACTTCAAAAGTATCTATATACAACACTTCACATTACATATAAAGTACTGCTCTTTCTGAAACCTCTACTATAAGACACCAAACATCGATGCAACTACAATAAAACATTGCATTACCAATAGGCCACAGTTTCCCTATTTAAAAAAAAAATGCAACACATTACAAATACATTGCATCAAAAACACAGCACTTCTTTTATTGAAATCACTAGCACAAAAATAACCTATAGATGCCTCTTTTTTTACACACTTTTTTTGCCCTGTTCCTTGTAATGTCCCAAACAACACTACTCATACTCCAATTGTTCTAACTACATTGTTAACATACTTTACTGCATCACCTTTAACACAACATTATTAACTCTTTTTCCCAACAACAAATCCTCCCGTCATAATTGTATCAATGCACTTTCACTTTATATTAGCCTAGAGTATTCTTTTCAAGTGAACAACATTTAGTTACTCATTGTATTGCAACATTCACACTCTTTCTATTCCATTCTAAACATTGCTCCTTATTCAATAAACCTCCCATTCCTTACTGGCTAACAACACATCCAACTCTCATCAACTTCTATACCACAATTTTGCTTCCTTACTATTCCATACCCCTATCCACATGAGGTCCTAATTCCAACCCAGCAAGTTTCAGACTCATTGCATTCCAAATCACCGTCACACATTAACAGCCATACACACACTTCCTCACCCATTGTACATTACACTGACACAACCGTCATATCTTTGAACTATATCACACTATTATAACAGACACTGGGGGTCATTACGAGTCGGGCGGTAAGGGATACCGGGCACTGGTAAGGAGACCGGTGCCGGTAATCCCTTAATGCACGATTCCGAGGTCCCTTGGAGGGAACCGTAAGGAACGTGTGGTCTGACAACACATCCCTTACAGGTCCCGCTAAGGGACCAGGGCGCTCATAACAGTCTTGCCATTCGCGAGCCCGTTAATAGTGCCCTTCCCATTCCCATTGAGCCCTATGGGGGCTGAAATGGGAATGGGGAATGGTTTGTTCAATGGGGACTTACTGGTCCCACCAGTGTCGGAATGCACCAGTAAGTCCCCATTGAACAAGACCGGACTCGGACACGGTATGGGAGGCAGCCATGGTGCGAATAGCACCATGGCTACCGCCCATCTCGTAATGAGGCCCACTGTTTCCCTCAAAACATCATAATGTTCCTACTTATTCAATCAGACCACCACTCCTCTAGTCATTAACCTAACCACATCACTTCTGTACAGACTCTTACTTCAACAACCTTCCCAACCACACCTACCACCCCACTACACAATCTCACAGGACACTATTAATCTCTACAATCACACTCACACACCCATGCAAAATACATGCATATGCATTCCACACCTTTCAAACAAAAACATTCTTTTTTTCCCAAAAGACAAAACAGAATGCCTACTAAAAAGTAACTCTGTAGAAAACAAAAAGAAATAGAGAACATAGGAATAACACCAAGCCATATAGTCATCCACCTCCAAAACTATTTATAGAAAACATTAAAACAAAACAACTAGTAACCTCACTCATCAAAACTAAATCAGCCACCACTGAAAAAGTAATTCCCCTCTTGCAAAAATTAAAGGTTAAAAAAATATACAAACATAAGCAGACCTCTAATGAACATCCTGTCAACTGGCCACCATTTGCAATTGGAATCAGGTTCCTGCTTGTCCAGTTACAGCTCACACTGCCTCTTGGCCCGCCTAGCACATGTGGTCAGTATCTGTGACCTTACAGTCTGCCCTCTCTCTGAACTTATTAGCCACCTGCTGGCTGCACCCTCTGATTACCAGCACTTAGCCAACCGGTGGCTATACTCTGTTACCTGCACTTCTCTCTTTCCCCTCCCTTTTGCACTTCTCCTCTCCCCCTCCCTGCGCTTGCACGATCTGAATGACACAAGACCTAGTAAGACTGTTGTTTTGTCCTCCCCTTGTTTCGCCCTCCTTGTCCTCTCATACCTAGAAACAATTGTGTGCAGGCACGTTATAAATGCCATATCATGACCTAACACTATATCTAGCAATGTTAACGTAGCCACAGTAAAGCATTCCAAGAAACAAATCTTACAAAAAATGTTACATCGTAGAGTGGAACCATAACAAAACTTTTCCATAAACAGTAATGGCCAAGAAACACTCATAGAAAAAACATCCCCAACAAACTTTCAACCAAATGTTCCTTTCACCCAAACAAACCATCCAGTGTACAAATCGACATGCAGCTCAATACGTAACATATCTTTGAATGATGTACCAACAAAAGATAAAGTAAAATGGTAACAAATGGTTGACTTTCGCAAAGTTAGCCAAACCCTACAATATCTCAAAGAAAATAATGAAAACTACAAATATATAAACATAGAGCAAACCCTAAGAGAACCAACTCAAATAATTCGTGATTTACCATCAACTGGCCGATATCAACATGTAGATCCTGCTACTGCAGCCAACATTTTAGACCAGAATACAATTCACCCACTACACTCCAAAGACACCATAGAAGATGCATTAGAAACATATCAAGTGTGTCAAGCCGAAGGATCCCCTATGAGCATATGGGAGAAAAGTGTAGAAGCATGTTCTTTTCCTCTCCTCTTTCCTACAGGAAAAGGAGGAAGATATGGTGAAAGATAAACACAAATTAGTGCATGAGAATATCACGACTAATGAATTTATCCAGAAGACCACGGGTTCAGACAAAATGTAGAATACATTTTCCACATCCTGTTTGAAAGTGAACTAGCAACTCTGTTATGCAGTTGCACACACATAAAAAAGGGCCCTAATTTTATTTTATTTTTATTTATTTTTTCATTTACTTTTTTATAAACATGTCTGCTACCCAAATTCTTCAAAAGAAAAAAGACAGCAGTGTAGTTTTGCAATCAAGTGTCACAAATCTCTTGTCAAACATGATGTGGTACAAATGAATACTGGTTTTGACATCACACTGATGTGGGTGTTATGCCAAGGAAACTAGGCCCACCCACTTGGTTTGTTACTTTGATTTGTGCAGAATATGGATGGGATGACCTGCACAACTTCTTACCCACTGCAAACCAAAATAAAGATGGAATACATATAAAAACACTGGGAGAACTCTGTTCTTGTTACCCTGTCAATGTGTCAAGCTACTTTCACCATCGCTTCATTGCCATGCTGTACTTCATCTGCAATAAAAACAACCTGTTTGGAGAAATTAATATAAATCCAGAGGATCAACACACATCCACATGCTTTTGTGGATAAATGATGCTCCCAATGTTGGCCTTGACAGTGATGCCACTGTTTTACAATTTATTCAAAAATACATTACTTTTGACATCCCTTCAGAAACCACAGATAGTGACCTACGTACAAATATGTATTTATTTATGTAATTAATTTGTAGAGCGCACCTACAGCCCAGAGGCATTACTCATTACAAGATTGACATTACTAATACAGTTTATGTATCACAGGAGAAACAGCTGATTAGTTAGATGAATAGTTGTGTTTTGACTGTTTACGCTACCAAAAACATAAGTGTGGCAAATACTGCCGACAACAATATAAAAACAAATCTAAATACTGTACCAAATTTCGCTTGGGTTTTGCTAGACCCGTTTCCACAACGGGACAACTAAATAGCTTAATGTCTTATGTTAGACACAGTGTAAAAGGGAAATCCCCCAAACACACATACAGCATTAAAAGGGACAAAGAATCCAAGTTCATCAATGATTAAAATGCAATCTTTGCCCTCATGTGGAATACAAATATAGACATCCAACACATTGCATACAATTCCACTGCAGCTGCAAGATTAGCCTATCTCACCGAAGCTGAGAAAACAGCTAAAAGACCTCTGGGATGATATACCATATGACAAAACACTGTCACAAAAATTATACAGCTTCAGTATAACGATTATCTCCCATGGAGAATGCGGATGCTATGAAGCTGCAGACCATTTAACAGGAACCACCTTATAAGGGAATTCTGAACACAGGGCCTGGCTACACACTGGTCCAACTTCATCCCAAAAAAGAGTACTAAAATCCTACCAAGAGATAGAAATAACAGCAAATATTCAGTCTCAATATGTGAAAGAAGCCTAGAAAAACATATGAAACCTAGTCTAATTAATTGCATAACGTTATCATTTAAATCTCTGCAGCATAGATAACTTTATTACATTGCCCTACTACATCTTTTTAAACCTTGGAGAAAAGAAGAAAAAATAATAGCCATGACTCATTTGAAGCTGCATTCAAAGCAAATGAAAGCAGTATAGCAAATATGAATTTCAAACAATACAAACACATGGTGGCAATGAACGCCAACAAGAGGAAGAAATTGAAGCTATAATATATAAAGATACTCCTTAGGGCAGTCTACCTTCCCCTACAGGAAGCCAGGAATCAATTGGAGAACCACTCATTCTAAATGAAGCAGAAATAGCCATGACTGGGTTACAACAATCTAAACAATCTGAACAAGACTTGTCAGTGCTCAAATCACTGCTAAATGATGAACAATTTACCATGTATTTAGAAGTCACTGAAGAAATTGAACATGGTCTTAAACATGAATCTAAAACTTGCAGCTGTAAAAATTTTAAATCCCTGCTCCTGTATGTAAGTGGTGATGCTGGTTCGGGTAAAACATTCTTAATTAAAAGAATCAGCACATTTCTATAAGACTTAACCAACAACAAACTTTCAGCTGTTGCAACAGCCCCCACAGGTTTAGCAGATTACAACATAGGATGTGTAACTTTACACCAACCACTGCTTCTCCCAGTAGAACACCAAAACAAATTAGAATACTACAAATGATCAGCAGAGGCTGCTACTCAAGTACACAGAATTCTGAAAAAATGAAAGTCCTCCTGATAGATAAAGTAAGCATGGGTTCCAACCTCATGTTGGCTTTAATTCATCTCAGAATGCAAGATGTCCTAAAAAACGACTATGAGGAACTGTTTGTTGGAAAAAACATGATTGTTTTCAGAGACCTCCTACAGTTAACACCAGTGAAAGGTGATTATATTTTTAAAACATAAAGACACAAACATTGCTGCAACACATGCTGCAGCATTCAAAATGTAAATCTCTGGCAACATTTTCTCTTATGAGAACTAACTCAAAACATGTGTCAGTCTGTAGATCTCACATATGCTAACATTTTAAAAAGCATTAGAACTGTTGTACTAACTAAAGATGCAAAACCATCTTAAAAAGAACTCAACTAATCCATGAACTATGTGGGCAAATCACATCTTCCCCTTATCTGTAGGATATCCGGGGCAGTGAAGTGTAGGAGTTACACATAAGTAGTAGTAGGGGGTTATAAACATCATGAATGGCCGGCGTGCCTCATCAATGAAATGCACATTCTGGCAGTGGGCACATGTTTTAAAATGCTATAATTCAGGGTAATTTGTCATCTGTCCGGCTTGCACTATATACATAAATACTAATATGTGCTAATCAACTAACAACCCATGGGCAATAACTTGTTACCTGTCATTAACAAATTAGTGCAAATCGGCTCAGATGAAATTACCTGAAAATGAGTGCTTTTCTGCAATGGAGTTAAACGTACAAGCACTTACTACTGACACTGTGTTATGTCCTTCAGCATGGCACAAACTGTGAACATTGAATGTGCCCAGTTGAAAGACCATTGTGTTTTCACAGGAAGCAATAGGAAGAGAGATAATATATTTATGGTTTAGCAGGTGTTGCAAAAATACTGAGCAGGTCAGGTGATGGGGCATGTTCAGGAAGAGAGGCAGGTCCGTTTTGAGTGACAACTGTAGCCTTTAAAAGTAGCAGACAGAGGGTGTGAGTTGAGACTGGCAGGCTGACTGGCAAGGAGGCATGCAGCAATCACGGGGGAAGCAGAGATCCACTGGCATCTAAGCCATGTCCTTCTTGTGGGCTGCCCGGGGGCTGGGCTCTAACAGTCAGTCTGAGATGTTTTTGCTGGCTGAGGCAGTGCTGAAGAGATGCTGAGGTTGTGATGTTTCTTATTGTTGACGAGCCCAGAAAGAGGGGTTTTTTAGAGCTAGCAGCGCAGGAACCTCACCAATTTCTAAGGTTAATATGGGTCATAGGTGAAGTTTGGCTGCAAGGATGCATCTTTGACAGCTAGTCACGGTCAGCAGATTGCTTTCATGTATAATGTTCATTAATGTTTGAAACAGACCGTGTTTTGTAAGTTCTTATAAAAAAAATGGATTGCTTTGTTGTTGTACTCTCTTTTTTCTCTCGCAAGCTGCATCTTCTACCAAGTTTGTTCGTGTACAAGGACATTGGTAAGATAAGACAGAGGGAGCCTCTTGATGAGTGCAAACTGTGTAATGTAACATGATTTATTTTGTACACAAGGCTCATACCACATTAAATGTTTTATCTGAATAACTCTAAGGGCCTCATTATGACTTTGGAGGCAGCCATGGTGCTATTATCACCATTGCTGCCTCCAAAATCGTGTCCGGGTTCCCTGAATGGGGAAATACCGGGCCATTCCGACTTCGGAGGGTCTGGTATTTCATCCTTCAGGGAACCTGAGCCCAGTCCTTCCCCAGTCCCATTGAGCCCCCATAGGGCCCCATAGGGCTCAATGGGAATGGGGAGGGTGCTAACAACGGGCCCATCAATTACCAGACCGTTGTTAGCTCCCTGGTCCCCTCCCGGGACCCGCATGGATGTCTGGAAAACCAGACGTCCAGAGCGGATCCCCCGAGGGGACCTCGTAATAGTGCAGAGTGTGTTTAACGGCGACTGCACCATTACCGGCACTGTTAAACCCATTCCGCACTGGTCGTAATGAGACCCTAAATATTATTATATGTAAAACAATCAGAAACTGAATATCTAGAGTTGGATTTTATTGCACGTCTGCCATCATCATCACCTAAACTGAGAGTTCACAGGGACTAGCCTTGTTTTATTACAAGTGGTAATTCATTTTACCACAGGTTGTAAAATCTGAAGTGGGCTGGAGGTTCTCCTAGTAAGTGAGTTTAGACATGTATGGTGGTTGTATGTGTACAATCACCTGTGTATGATATAACATGTTTTCAGTTTGCCTGTTGTGGCATAGCTCAGCATCATAGATAAGTTGCTGAGAAAATAAAATGATACTGTCACATATAAGTTTAATACGTCTAGTAGTTATTATTGGCAAAAGACAGAGGGAAAAGGGCAGATGTTGGGTTATATTCTGAGGGGAGCAGTGCCACAATAAAGTATACACACATTACCACCATAACAAAAATGTCACAAGATTAGGAGTATCTCTTAACATAAAATATATTCAACATATTTGGCCTTTGGGAACTTTACAGCGGTTAATGGGTGTGGCATTGCATTAGGCATATAGCCATCGGGTGCACTTAAAAGTGAATTCATTCTGTGAGTGATACTGCAGCATTGTGCGTAGTGTCACCATGTCCCAAGTTGAAGCAAATGTTTCTGATCTGGTTAACTACCTTGAGGCAAAACTATTTGCCCACGGGGTTTGCTCTTCAGAAAATGCAATTATATGGAAAGACTAGATATGTGGAGAAGTGCAAAAAGTACCATTGCAGGATATTTTTGTGGAAGGGAGCATCATACAGGTTACAGGTATGCCTTATGAGCAGTGGAAGATGTGTACCAAAAAAAGTTGTGGAGCTGTGACCTGGGCGGGGAGCAACGTGCAACTCATTTTACAAGGGGTGCAGCCATGCTCTTTGACAGCCAATTGGTGTAAACTGATTTCAGTTCAGCTGTAACTGCTAGTGGGTGGTAAAGTGGAGAAATGTGATTTAACTTTTCAAAGAATAGTTTCAGAATGGTGAAAATGGTAGCAAAAAGTAGTGGAATTGTTAACAGTAAAAAATAAAAGTAGTGGAACTCTGCTCCTGATCGTTCCTACTCACTTCAACCACAGTTTACGAGATTTTTTAAAGCTCCAGACACGAAGGGAAGAAAGGATTGCATAATAGGATTATGCACTAAGTTGTTGTTCTTTTTGCACTGGTCTTTAAAAATGCAAAGGGTATGATTCTGAAATAATTAGTAAATTGCAGAGCAGTTTGGATGATGCAGTTGAGAAAATAAAGTGCCTAAAAGCTGAATTAGAGCAGTCTAACACAGAAATGCAGTCTAAATGTAACGGTAAGGGTAATTAGTTGACTCAGAATGAAAAGCAATTTAAGGAGAGTGAGCAGGAATTGATGCATTTAAAGGGGATCTTAGATGCAATAAGACAAGACAAAGATAATGTCATTTGAAAATTACAAACACTTAGAAAGAATAATATGGAGAAAGATAAGGAATGTTGTGCTATAGAACAAGAAATGGTTAACGTGTTGGAAGAGAATGACAGGAAATACAGAGATTTTGACCAGTGCCAACTGCAGATAAGTGAACTGCAGGCCATGATCAATAAAATTAGGGATGAAAATTCTAATCGTTGTCAGGAGGCAGAACTGCTTCATGGACAATGTTGAGATCTGGAACAGAAAATATTTAGTTTTAAATCTCAGGAAAAGCAACAAGGCTCTACATTTAATGGAGTTGAGTTTGTGTCAACATAGGCCAGCTATGATATTTCTATTAATGGAAGAAACAGAATTAACGGCTTGGGCTCTGTTGCTGTACCTGAAGGCCGCCATGTATCTAAGAAGAGTTTTTTTAAGAAGTCAAGACGCTGCATTTTAGTAATATTTACATTGTGTCTTTTTATTATCTACTGGTGTTGATTTACCTATTATGCACTAATGAATTATGTCATAAATGTTTGTTTAGCGTATGTGTTTGAGGAATATTCTTTATTCAAATAAACATTTATATCATCAAACCATTCAAAAAGGGAGGTGATCGTTGCATGGAAGACTATTTAGAAACAGTTCATGATATATTCATAGCCCTCCAGATGACTAGGGAACAGTATAGACAGTACTTTCACCTAACACTTGACCCAACAGCTGTTAGTGTCATTCGGGGTCTAAATGAACAGGAAAACCTGGTATGGGCAGACTTTGAGAAAGAGGTTAGGCATCAGTTCTCACCTTACCAGTCGATACAAGAGGCCAAAAAAGCAGCGTATACAGTGACTGCAAAGACAGATATGTCCCATCGCCAGTTCCTCGAAGAATAAAAAAAAAGCATGTTCCCATTTTGATGTGTCCTTTAGTCCTAATTCTGTAGAATTTAAGACTGCATACTTTTATGTTCTCCAAAATTATATTATATTACAGTTAATTCACGAATTTGACCGGGAAAAATCATTAGAATGGATAATAGAACAGGAGACTAAACTATATGAAGTAATTTATGGTCAGAGAGAGGAAGGGCACAAGAATAAAAAGACAAAATTGAAATCTAAAGAATCTATCCCAACAGTAATGGATATAAAATGTGCGAAAATGCATCTTGAATCAGCTCAAAGTCAGGCAAGGAACAACATGACACATAATCAGAAGGGTACAGCACCACAGAGGACACCACCTCAACCATCTATGTTCCAATCAATTGATCCAAGCAATAGAGAGTCTTATATCAGTCCTATATACATGGACCATGCCCCTAGGTTGGGATTTCGCCCCGATATGTCAGGCAACAATAACAATCAAAATCAAGTGCACAATGGCGCATACCAGACATTGGGTGCACAGAGCAGATTTTATCCTAATGCAATGATATATGGCCATGAGGAAAGACCATGGTAGGTGGCTAGATTAATTGAAAATGGAAATCAGCATGGGGGACAATTCCAACCTAATGAAAGACAAAATACAAATTACGGGCCCAAGTTAAAATGTTGTCTGAGCAAATAGGAACATTCTGTGCAGTTCAAAAACAGCAGCCAAGTGAAGGTGCAGAATGCCATAGGAGTGATGTTGTGCGTTCTGACAAAGAGTGACTATTTAATAGCTCCTGCATTGATAAAAACACAGAGGCCCATTAATCACCTTTGTGTAACAGTCCTGAATTGCTTGCTGATCCACAAATACGAATACAAACAAATGCCAGTGAGACAAGGAATGCCCACACACACAAAAAGGGAGTGAAGTTCAACTTATAGTTGAACCAGACTATTGAAGTGTGTGCAGATGAAGAACAAAAAGTGGAAAATCAACAAGAAAAACCTAACGAACAGAGAGAGAGATTTAAAAAGAACATTCTAGGTGAAAATAAAACACCTGATGACTAGGTAGGATTAGTTGTTAGAATATACTCCCTTGATAGTCAGAACACTATGGAATTTCAAACAGAAAAAAGGAGCTCAAAATGAGGGTGCAGGTCAGTCACCTGGGGAGTATTTTGAGCCACAAATGTTCCAAGAGACCGAAAGGACAGATACTATGCAAAACACAGGCAAGTGTCATGAACCAGAAAATGACAGGCTGCTATGTGACACTTGTGAAAATGTTCAGAGCACAGACAAATAGACAAAGAAATCCAAAATGAAATGGGCAAAAAGGAGGGACAAATATCATTTAACATGCCCATTTTTTTAGCAAGGAGTGTAAAGGGATTAGGAAAGGTGAGTACTGAAATCAGTAAAAACTAATGTTTTTTCTTTGTGCTAGAGGAGATTGAAGACAGGTATTATGCCTCATCACTGTGGAAGAAAAATGTAATGCATTTGCAAAGATTGACACTGGTGCCCATGCCACGATAATGTCCAAGGCATTGGTAAGAAGTATCAATGAAGGGAGATACCCACAAAATCATATAAAGGTGAGACAAAACAAAGGCCCTGTGCATGATTTCAATGGTGAGGAAATACCTATCGAAGGTGTCACTGAGGTTGAGATAAGGATAGAGAAGCATCGGATGAGACAGGAAATATTGATTACATTCATCAGTAAAATAACTTTCCTTATAGAGACAAATTGCCTGAAAAGGCTGTCACCCCTCATTGATGGGGAAATGGGGTCTTATGGTCCATAGCCAAAAACACATTGAGGCCTAAGAAAGTGATGCACAAAACAACAGTATAAACTAGTGCTATGTTGTGGCTAAGTCAGATAGTGCAGTGGAAGTGTGTCTTCAGAATGGCTGTGTGCCTAGTTTCACTGTCATTCTCATGTGTAAGGGTGAAATGTGAGGTGAAAAAGAGCAGTCTTTAGAGATTTATTTATACCCCAAGAAAAAATTACAAACATAAATAGATGAAAACATTTCAATGTTATTAAAAGGAAGACAAATGCAAGCCAAATGTTACTCCAGAGATAAACACAGGAAAACACATTTCAACACTTTCTGAAATACACATAGGAGATGGGCAGCCAATGATCCCTATCCATATAAATGGGCATTCTGAAGTGATAAAAGCCACTTTTGCACTTGAGCAAGAAAGAAGTTTAATTAATGAAAACATATTCCAGCAGATAACTGACAGGGTGGAGATCCCAAAATTCAGAATAAATAACCAACACATTTTTTGGTTGAATGGTCCGGAATCAGGACAAAGGGTTGTAGGAAGAAGCATTTAAAGATTACAATTGGTCCTAAGAATATCCATCACAATGTGTGGATAGTGAGCGAGACACAAAATACATTTTACCTGGGAAATGACAGCATGCACAGAATGTCACAAGGTTTGGTCCAGATTGGGAGGGACTATGCCTGAATTTGAAGACATGGGACTAGCTATCATTGTGTGCAAATGGCCCCATATGTGATTGAATTGCAGGTGAGAAAGGATATTACCATGCCCGCATTTACTAGACAAGTTACAATAGCATTAACATACAGAAAGGGACAACAGTTACAAGGTTCTGATGCATTTGTATGCCTAATCGAATCAATGAGGGAGCAGGGGCTAGCATGTGAATACATACCACTGATAAAGATTGGGGATGGACCCAGTAAAATCCTGATGTACAGTACATGCTGCTATGATATTCATTTAGAGGAGAATTCTGAGATAGCAATAGCAATACAAAAATCTCATTATACTGTAGATTTCAGTAATGCAGTAATTGGGAACATCCCTGAAAGGTATGTGACTGCACAGGATGAGTTGCCAGAATTCTTGGACTCTCAGCCTAAAGGAATCTTTAAAGTTCAGTTTGTGTATCCTTATGCATCAAGTGATACAGTGTGTTCATAAAGATAATTGCATCCATTTTGATTTAAATGAAAATAAAACAGGAAAACAGCATATTGAAATGGATGTCAATGTTCCAAAATATTTAAATGTGTCGACTATCCAAAGAGATACAGCCACACGGTTAGCAGAAAGTATGGACGTCCTTCCGTTGGAGGATTTCCCAGAATTCTCTAAAATGGTAGAAGAGCAGATTCAGGCTACAGATGCATGCACACATGAAGAAGAAAAGGACCAATTGAGAAAGATATTTATGCAATTAAAAGAGTTTTTTCTCCAAAGATGCATATGGTTGTAGATTAAGCGATTTGCATGTTGCCACATTGCCAGAAGGGCATGGTAGGGAACCAGTATTTGTGCGACAATATCGGTTGCCCCTGGAATGTTTGGAATCACTAACTGAAATATTAAAAAATGTAGAATCCAGAGGGATCATTAGGTCCATTCATAGCACATCAAACACTCTTATATTAGGGGTTTTAAAAACTAATGGCCAATGGCGTTTGAGTGCAGATCTATAGAGTTAAACAAGAGAGTACCTGTTTCAAGGTGGCCACTTCCATTTATTGATCAGGGTCTCAAACAGGTTCACAAGTCAAAGGTGGTTATCACACTAGATATTACAGATGGATACTGGTGTGTACCACTGGCTGAAGATATCCAAAATTTGTTTGCATTTTCTTTTGACAAATCCCAATATGCATGGTCCTGGGCAACTTTTCTGATATGTCAATAGTGGGAGTGAATTTGGGATATTCCTCAGCAAGGCACTCCCAGATGCGGCAGAACATGTATCAGGAAATAATTTGGCAATACATTGGAGAAAAATATGTGGCCATTTAATGACACCATGTGAGGAGAAAGAGGGGAATGACAAGGCAGATCAGTTTGCCAAAAAAATTGGAGCTGTGATGGGAGAATTGTTTCCTATTGAACACCTGCTCGGTGAAATACAGGTAGATGCGATAACATGCTCCAAATCTCAAAAAGTGGTTGAGCAGCTGTGATGCAATGGAGTTTTGATACTCCAGACCAGGATATGGTCAAAGCACAAAAGGAGGATCTGATTTTAGGCATATTCTATGATCATCTGTTAGATGCAGAGAAAAAAATCCTCTAACTGAAGAGGATTTTAAAGAGAAAGAGGAGATGTGGGTGATGCTCAAAAACAAAAAGAGAATTAGATTACAAGATGGACTGATGATTAATGAATCTGTAACCGGTCAAATACAATGGGTGCGACCTTTGTCTTTTCAGGGAATTATCTTACATCATGCTCATGATGCAATAACTGCAGGACACAGGGGCTCACAGAAAACTTTGGACATGTTGAAAGATTATGCTTATTGGCCCGGCCACACATGTCCCAAGATGTTGAACTATACACCAGGGGGTGTCTAGTACGCACACAATTCCAACCTGCTTCACCTACTCATAGAGCACCATTAAGGAAAAGGGGTTTGACCCTCCCATGGTCTGATTTGCAAATCGACTATGCCGGGCCTGTTGAAAGATCAGCATAGGGAAGCAAATATATGTTAATGGTAGTTTGTTTAATGTCCAAATGGGTGGAGTGCATTCCAGCTCCAGATTGCAGTGCAAAAACGGCAGCCACATTACTTGTGAATCATATATTTTCAAGGTTTGAGTAATCCCAAAGGATTGAGTCAGACCGGAGAAGTCATTTTACTGTTGCATTGATGACAAAAGTATGGCAAATTTTTGATGTGAAAAGAAAACTGCACATCTCATACCAGCCTTTCTCTTCAGGTGGGTTGGAACAGACCAGTAGGTCAATTGTAGATCTGTTGAAGAAATTTGTGGCTGAAGCAGGTTCTAGCTGGTACCTTCGGCTTCCATTGGTATTAATGGCCAATAGGTTGACTCCCGCTAAATCAACAAATCCCAGCCCTCATGAAATACTGACAGGAAGAAAAATGGTGTTGCCAGAGCATTTACTTTACAAGACCCATGAGCAGATACTTGTAAATACCTCCACAATTCATGAGTATGTGGAAGAGTTGAGGAAGCATATACAACATGCATTTGCATTTGTGCAGTGGAACTTGGAAAAGGCCACTGACAGTGCAAAAACATATCAGGATAGGAAGACATCTGCAAAGTAGTACAAGGTAGGATAGACAAGATACCACCTGTGGTGTATAAAATAGCTAAAACGTAGGGTGAGTTGACAGTGGAACAGTTTGTCCAGGTAAACTAAATCAAACCTTTCCACCCAAAACATGATGTGAAGAGGCTTCAGCAAGTTAAGGCTAGTTAAGGAATAATAAGTGCAGAATAGAAGGTTGTCCTAGCCAGGGAGTCAATGTAAATATTGATAATACATGGGAAATATGAAGGGGTTCTGGTACAGAAATATAATGTGGGGAGGTGTATTTTGTAATTGTTTTCATTGCATGACATGATATGTATGTCTCTGATTTGTATAATAATACAATTATCTTCAGGTATTCCAGCGTGGCGGACGAGTACCTGTGGTTGCGCTAAATAATGAAATCATTTATTTCAGGTGTTCCAGTAGAAGAGGGATCAAAAATGTATTGTTCTTGGTACTTGATGAGTCTGTTTCTTTTTACTCTAGAAAATTAACTGATTAACTTGTCAGCCTTGAATCCTTAGAACGCTGGACCCCTGGAGGATGTCACTGGATCAGAACTCCCTGTCCGCGGAGCATGCACCTGCACCCCTATAAAAGGCCACCCCCCAGAGCTTCATTCTGACTTACTACTATTGGAGATTGACCTGCTTTTGCTGCCTTTGCTGTTGCATCTTCAAACCAGATGGCATCCATGGCTGCTGTACTTCCACCTGGTGCTACATCTGCCTCAGCACCACCCCCAAACCCTCCACCACCACCACCTCCCCAAGGGCCTGAAGAGGGGAATGGGCGTGAGTATGTAGAGGAGGATGAAGAGGATGAAGAGGATGAGGTAGTGGAAGTCACTACTACCAGCACTTGCCGTGAGTCTTGGGTGTGGTGGTTATTTACCATTCATGGTGACGTACCCAAGGCGCGTGCGAACAAGGTCACCTGCAACCAGTGCAAAATGGTGCTGAGTCACGGGAGGCCTGGTTTGTACAGCTTTGCTACGACATATATGAAGCAACACAAAAGGTCGTTCCACGGTGGGGCCATTCGCAAGGTTGTACCTTGTGATAAACGTAGTAGGTTGAGTTCCTCTACTACATCCTCTGTTTCCGCACCTCTCACCACAAGAGACACTCCTGTGGGAGAGCGCATCCCTCCAGCTGCCTCACAGGCCATTCACGATGCTGATGACCATTTCCTTTCGAGGTTCACAGTTTTGTGTATGTACTGCAAGGCAGTACTCTGCAGGGGGAGAGACTTCGAAGTGCTTTTGAGACTGCGGTCTCAGAGTACGAGAAGACCTGCTACCCACCTAAGTAAGGCCCACCCTACATCTTCCTCTCTCCACCTGCCTTTTCTTATCCCTGTGGTTGGTGTGCCCGCTTACCCTCCTTTCCCCTCCTCTCCTAGTGTGTTGTGTATAAAATAAACCAAAAAAATATAAAACAACAAAAATCCAAAAAAAGGCACTTTTCAGAGCCGACTTTCACAGTCTAAAAATAGAAGTGACAAATAAATGGAGCAGTGCCCTGTGTATTTTTAGAAGTCCGCGGACAGTTCGCGGACATCTAAAATTTTGGGGTGCTGCCCTATCATAACCATTGCACTTTTCTGTGGGAGGAAA
Source organism: Ambystoma mexicanum (assembly GCF_040938575.1). Lineage (NCBI taxonomy): Eukaryota > Metazoa > Chordata > Amphibia > Caudata > Ambystomatidae > Ambystoma > Ambystoma mexicanum. The sequence continues at coordinate 819,332,778 of NC_090928.1, read as the reverse complement.
TGGTGGCTCTGAAAAGAGCCGTTTGGTGGTGTCTGTGTTTGAAAAACTTCAAATGGTGAACACCTACTGCAAAATGGATGGCTGGAATTCCACAAAAGGTGGCAATTCATTTTGTACATTTCTCAGAAAAATCTGATTACCAGCATAAGTAAGATGAAATGTATCTCTGCGGAAAATGTATGTACTACAAAACATAATATTTTCATTGTGGAAAGAGGACATGCCAACATCTCTTAGAAAGGCACAAACAGCCTTATTAACATTCCGCCTTGCTTTCTCCATTTGTGGACCAAATGAAGAAGAACGCAGCCGATTTGTCTCCGCAATACGAGAAAATATTACTTGGGAATTTGGAAACATGTCCATGACCTTCCCAAGTCCTTCTTTCATCGCAAATTGCAAAGAAATTCCTGACACATGTCCTAAACTGTTCCCTCCACAATGAATTATAATTATGCCTGGATGAAGCTCTGTCTCCAAAGTAGCACAGAGAGGTACCAAGTCCAGCGACTTCATTCCACGCACTCCATGCCAGTGCACGTCCACATAAGGGAATCCAAGATCTGCAGCTAATCCACAGCGTTCTGCATGCACCTGCAACCAATGTATCCATGAGTCTCCCAAAATCCAGATAATCTGTTTTCTGAAACACACAGCCATAGTTAACTGATCTTCTCTCAGGAAAAAGACAAAGCTTCACCTCACTAATGAGGCCCAACAAGGCTGAAACACGTGTATGGGGTTGCTTTTGGTACTCTTGTTCAGAGAGAATTGCCATAGCATTTTGGTGCTGGACTGCCCATATGGGCGGGACAAAGACTGATATGCAAATGGATACTTCCCTTCTGTGAAAGGTACAGTGAGCAAAAAGCGTGTGCTGCAAATTCTCATCTCAGAACAGGTTATCATGCTATGTTCTTTCTGGAGAGGAGCGCCTGCTACTTTTTTTGAAATATTTGAAAGGAACTTGGGGTTGGTCACCATGAGTTACCTGGAGACAACCAGACGTGGACTCCCTGCTCACTGTGCTCAGAGAGACAAAGCTTCACCTCACTGATGAGGCCCAACAAGGCTGAAACATGTGTATGGGGTTGCTTTTGGTACTCTTGTTCAGAGAGGAATTGCCATAGCATTTCGGTGCTGGACTGCCCATGTGGGCGGGACAAAGACTGATATGCAAATGGATATTTCCCATCTGTGAAATGTACAGTGAGAAAATAGCGTGTGCTGCAAACTCTCATCTCAGAACAGGTTATCATGCCATGTTCTTTCTGGAGAGGAGCGCCTTTTTTGAAATATTTGACAGGAACTTGGGGTTGGTCACCCTGAGTTACCTGGGGGCAACCAGACGTGGACTCCCTGCTCACTGTGCTCAGAGAGACAAAGCTTCACCTCACTGATGGGGCTCAACAAGGCTGAAACACGTGTATGGGGTTGCTTTTGGTACTCTTGTTCAGAGAGGAATTGCCATAGCATTTCGGTGCTGGACTGCACATGTGGGCGGGACAAAGAGTGATATGCAAATGGATATTTCCCATCTGTGAAAGGTACAGTGAGCAAAAAGCATGTGCTGCAAACTCTCATCTCAGAACAGGTTATCATGCCATGTTCTTTCTGGAGAGGAGCACCTGCTACCTTTTTTGAAACACTCACACACATAGACACTATCATTGAAATAGTCACAGCTGTAATAACACCACTACCTGTAAATCACATCCTTCTACTTTATTACCCATACCTTCACAAATACATATATTCCATGCTTTTCTATACAGTTTCTGCCATTGACCTTATAAAAATTGCACAATAAATATATCATTATTTCTTCTTTTTCCTAACATTCTATAACAGCTTTAAAAAACCAAGTGAATTTCATACACTTAATATTCTACGCATTTGCAAAGCATGTTGAACTAAGATTATATAAATACAATATAAAGGCTGCACATAGTCAAATGAAACTGCATGCATACACTATGTTCAGAAATCAAACAAAAATACTACTTCAAAGACACAAAAATGAACCTCTCAAATAACATCACTGCTATAAACACACACAATTATTAACTTCTTCCTTTTACAATTGCAGTGAAGACCACTCTCTCCTGGAAAACAGCAACATCTGAACTACAAACACCAACTACAAAGAAACCTGCTCATTCCACAAAAAAAGAGTAAGTAAAATACTACCTTAGTTTCTCTGCCTATTCTTTAAATCTCTCCACGATCTTGCTTCCCCTTACCTATCCTCTCTCCTCTCTTTCTACACTCCCTCCCACTTTCTTCGCTCTGCTGACCACTTTCTTCTCACTGTTCCTTCTTCCCCTTGTGCCACATACCGTTTCCACTCCTTCCATCTCCTAACTCCCTGCACTGGAACTCCTTACCTCTCTCACTCAGCTCTATTTCTACCTTTTCCTCAGTCTGTACTTTTTTCACATCTCTCCTTCTCCATTCCACACCATGAAACCCCTCCCCCCTTCTTGCCCTCTCCCCCCTTGCCTTATCTCCTTAATCATCTCCCTCCCCTCCCCCCATTCTCACCCTTCACCCCATCTGTTTCCCTACTCCTCCTCTTCCGCAACCCTCCCTCTCTCTCACTTCTACTGCACTACTCTCCGTCTCCCCTTCAGTTTAATTTCTCTACGTACTGTTTTCTTGGTATGCTTCTAAATGTTTAAATTGCTTCCACTGTTACTGTTATAATGTTAATTGTTATATGTATCCTGTTGTTGTTAAAATGTGTTACTCAAACACACCGTGCGGGTGATTCATGTAATTTGTGCACCAAAAAAACGATGATTTGTGCACCATTCTGCCCACAAATCACCATTTATTAGACAGGGATCAGCACACAGAATGGCACACAAATCCCCGTTTTTCAGAGAACAAATAACATAACTCAGCCCCTAGAATGTTAGTATTACAAAACAAAGAATTGTTTTAATGTTATACCATTTGATTTACTATTAGTGCTTATCCTCACCACTAGCTCACTTTCCACTGTCATCTGAACCGCAGTATAGTAACACACAAATAGAATAGCCTTCCCAACTAATTGTAGCTGCCCAATGCACAATCACACACCACCAGATACATCTTTACCATCATACTCAGACACTCATGCATACAGCACACAGACATTGCACAACAGCCCAACCCATACCTTCCTTTTTTTGTTTCAACAGACACCACAGAATGCCTAGCAGAAAGCAAGTTTCTAGAAAGCAACGCAGAAATAGAGCAAATCAAAATAAAAATGTCCAAAATAAGCATCCATCTCTAGCAGAGTTTGTACAAAAAGTTTAAACAAAACAGCTAATACAGTCATTTAGCAAAACAAAACAATCTTCCCATACAAAAACTTTGTCTCCTCTATCAAAATGTAAAAGAAAACAGAAAATGATTAACACTAATGCAGCTAACACTACTGCTAAAACTGCTCCTATAAATCCTGATATAGTAGGAAGTAACCTTAGCAAGAAAAGTATATTAGCAAAAATGTTCCGCCACAGAGTCCTTCAGAATCGTATAAAAACAGGAGACAAATCATGCACAACCCTTAAAAACTACCATAGAAAATTAATCTTACAAGCTTTGATAGACAGTGCAATAATTCTCAAAAGAAAGTTATTTATTTTAGTGTTAAACAGAATGAAACCACTAACAAAACTAAGTATTAAATTACAAAAAAGACTTCTCAATAAATGGAATGTCAAAAAAAAATAACTTCTTAAATATCTGTGGAGGTGTAAGGAGTCACACCACAAGCACAGAACCATATTTCAATGAAGAAGCATACAAACAAAATCAAATAAACACAATTGCCATAAATAGCAGTTGACGAGGTTATGAAAAAGGTAATAATAACATAATGGAACAAGAAATACTGCTTACAAAAATATCCCCAGAAAACTCAGTATCAATTCTCCATTTGACTGAACCAGAACGTCCAGAATACAAATGGCCATGCAAGTCAATGTGTCACATTGCTAAAAAATCTTTCAAATCTTTACGCCAGTTCGACAATCAATATGTGAAAAGCAAAGACAAAATCAAAATAAAACTGGTCAAAATATGGATAACTGTCCAGTGCGCAAATACACAGTACGGCATGGACATTCATTGGCCTGCATTTCAGGACCTATTTGCAAAAGCACCTTCCATCATATCAAAATGATATCAACACATCATTCAACTATAAGAAATCTAATCTATAAACTGTACTAAGCTAAAAGTCCTGCTTTAGCACTAGCCAATTTAAATAACAATCTACTACATGGTACAGCCAAAGACCTACTCGAAGAAATCCACCATATCCAGAGGAAATATTTTAGAAGTGAAAACCACTTACACAATGCAATAGCTTTACAACAGACTAGCAACAATTCTGCACATGGCATCTTTCTACTACACACATACAAAAAATAAATACCAAAATTCCAAAGTACATCCGCTGAAGTACCAAACCATGTGTGTGTGTGTTGCCGCAGAACTTGTAATAAAAGTCACACAAAAACTATAGACGTAACATACAAAATAGTAGACAATGAAGATTCCAAATGGTTTTAATTAGCTCTCTACCTTATAGCAGAAATCAAATACGAAACAACTGACCCCTTAATATTTTCCAGTTACTGCACTACAAAACTTGACAACAATCAGACTCCTTCACGTCCTATCACAAATAATTTGGAATTATTCCCACTACCAAAACCCCTGCAACAACTCAATTTATATGAGAGCATCATAATTCAAAGAGTGCACCCATTTCAAGCAATAATACGCCTTCAACCAAAAACAGCAAAATTACCTCCCTCTGAATTGGTGAAAAGCATTTGTGGCAAAGTAGTGTATTTACCATTAGATCTAAAAATAATGTGCACACTTTGGGAGTGCAACGTCCAATAAAGCATTCTTTAAATGTCTTAGTAAATGGTGTACCTACAAAAGATAAAAAAAATGGCAACAACTGCTAGACTTACATAAAGTTAGACAAGCCTTGCTATATCTAAAAGACAATAATGAATACTACAAAGAAGAAAATATTGAAGTAAAATTAAGGGAAACAACTGAAATAATTCAAGAGTCACCAGAAACTGGTCAATTTGAACTTCTAGATCCTGCTACAGTATCCAATATTTTAGACCATTATAAAATGCATCCATTACACTCTAATGACACCATAGAAGATGCACTAGAAACGTACCAAATGCGACAAACAAAAGGATCACCAATCAGCATATGGGAAAAAAGTATAGACACACGTGCTTTTCCTCTACTCTTCCCTACTGGTAAAGGAGGAAGGTATGATGATAGACCTGTTCAAATAACAGCATCAGAATACCGCTCGTTACGGATGTATTCTGAAGATCCCAGATTTAGACAAAATATGTTATATATATTTAACCTACTCTTTGAAAGTGAACTAGCAACTCTATGTTACGGAGTTGCACACACATTAAAATCAGGAACCCACTTTCAAAATATATCAGCTACGCAATTACTACAAAAAGTGCAAGAAAAAGATGAGGTTTTGCAATCAAGCATTACAAATCTATTAGAAAACATACGTGGTACTAAAGAGTACTGGTTCTGACGTCACAGAGATGTACGTTGTATGATAAGAAACCTTGACCTACCCACTTGGTTTGTTACATTAAGTTGTGCAGAATATGCATGGGAAGATTTACATGATTCCCTACGCATATCAAACAAAAACAAACCACACATAGACATACTAACAACTATACAAGAACTTTGCTCTCTAGATCCTGTTAATGTTTCAAGATATTTCCATCAGCGCTTCATTGCTATGCTGCACTTTATTTGTAATAAAACTGTTCCTCCCCTTGGATAAGTGCAACACTTCGCTTGGAGAAAAGAATACCAAGCCAGGGGAACACCACATATCCAAATGCTTTTATGGATTAATGATGCTCCTAAATTTGGTCAAGACAGTGATGCCATTGTGTTACAGTTTATCGAAAAATATGTCACTTGTGAAATTTCATCAGAAGCAACCAATAGTGATCTTCATGCACAAATTGTACAATTTCAAATACACAAATGTGGCAAATATTGTCGGCGCAAATACAAAAACAAAGGGAAATACTACACCAAATGCTGCTTTGGTACCCCAGAGCGGTTACAGAAACAGGGGAAGTGAACAACTTCATGCCTTCAGTTACACATAGTGTTAAAGGTAAATCGCCTAAAAATACATATTACATAAAAAGACCAGAAGAAGCAAAATATATCAATGATTACAATGCAATCAATGTGCAGTACATTGCAGACAATTCCACTGCAGTTGTACGATATGTTACAGCCTACTTAACCAAAGCAGAAAAAAACAGAGCTTCAAGACCTCTGGAATGACCTGTCATCAGACAAAACACTGTCTCAGAAATTGTACAGTTTGGTATATAAATTCTCTCCGATAGAGAATGTGGCTGTTATGAATCTGGCTGCAGATCGTTTAACCAGAACTGCTTTGTATGGAAAATCTGAAAATATAGTATGGCTAAGTCTTGGTCCTGCTAAATCTAGATAAAGAGTTCTGAAATCATACAACGAGTAGCCAAAAATAATCCCAAAAGACAAGACATTTTGAAAAACAATTCACTAGACACATACTACCCAAACAGAAGTACCACTTTGGAAACCATGGGCCTCATTACGACCCTGGCGGTCCGGAAATAACGGTGGCGGTAAACCCACCGCCACCGTTGTTTCCGGACCGCCTAATCCCGACCCCTGCAGGCGGGAGGTGATGTTCCCGCCAGGTCTGACCTGGCGGGTTTAACACCTCCCGCATGCAGGCGGACGAGGAAACACCGGCAGCATTACGAGATGCTGCCGGTGTTTCCATGATCCCGATTCCCATTGAGTCCCATAGGACTCAATGGGAATGGGGATTTACACCATTCCGCCTCCGTGATTCCCGGAAAACCGGGGTTGTAATGCCCCGGTAATTCCGGGAATCACGGAGGCAGAATGGTAATACGAGTCCGGCGGTAACCAGGCGGTTTTACCGCCGCAGTTACCGCCGGACTCGTAATGAGGCCCCATGTGTCTATACCACATAGCCCAAAACCTTGCATACAAAAATAATATAAAACCCGATACAGAGTGACAAATTGTGAAGGTAGCTTAATAAAACTTACCAACCCAAGTTTAATTAATTATATCAAATTGACATTAAAAACGCCTCAACATAAATACCTATATTACATGTCCCTGCTACAACTCTTTAAACCATGGAGAAAAGAAGAAGAGATGCTAGATAATTATGACTCATATGAAGACGCTTTCAAAGCAAATAAAAGCACTATAACCGATGTAAACTTTACACAGTGCAAAACAATGTTGCACAATGAACAGCAACACGAAGAATAACTCCAAGGCCAACTAGATAAGGACACTCCTGACAGTAGTCAACCTTCTGTAACAGCAAGCCAAGAACCACTGGGACAGCCACTAATAGCAAATGAGTCAAAATTAGCTATGACAGAAGTAGAAAACACCATGTCTCAGTATGAAGATACAGAAGACTTAACTGTACTACAATCAAAACTAAACAATGAGTAGCGTAGCATTTTTCAAGAAGTAACAAATGAAATTGCACATTGTGTACAACATGAAAATAAAGAATGTACCTGCCAAAATTACAAATCTATACGTCAGTGGTGAAGCTGGTTCAGGCAAAACATTCTTAATCAAAATCATCAGCAAGTTCCTTCAACAATTGACAAACAACAAACTGTCAGCTGTTGTAACTGCCCCCACAGGTTTAGCTGCCTACAACATAGGCAGTTTCATTTTACACCGAGTACTACTCCTGCCAGTAGAACACCAAAACAAATTAGAATATTACAAACTTTCTACAGAAGCTGCAATGGAACTATGCAGAGTGTTAAAACAAATGAAAATGCTACTAATAGATGAAGTTAGCATTGTCTCCAACCTAATATTGGCTTTGATTCACCTCAGATTACAAGAAGTACTTAAAACAAACTACAAAGAGCTCTTTATAGGAAAACACATTATTGTTTTCAGAGATCTTCTTCAATGGACACCAGTGAAAGGTGAAACTATTTTTAAAACCTTAGGACACAAACTCTGCCGTAAAAGTGTTGGCAGCATAGGAAATGTTAACCTTTGGCAACATTTCCAATACAGAGAATTAACAGAAAACATGCAACAGTCTGCAGACCTCACCTACACCAACATTTTAAAAAGTATTATAGTTGGTGTACTATCTCAATAAGCACAAGCAATATTAAAATCCCGGCATATCCATGCACTTTTTGGCCGTAACTCATGTGCTACCGATGTCATGGAACAATTAGCACACAAAATGTCATTTATATGTCCTTGATGCCAACTCTTGCAAGCTGTTCCAAATTCAATGAAACAATGTTGAGAATGTTGAGAAAAGAAATGCAACCAATAATTGAAATTAGTTAATGGAGCACTTGGTACAGTTGTTGGCTTTCAAACATACCCACGTGACAACAACATTCAGTTTGTCAATATACTCTTTGACAAACTTTCAGAAGTAAAAAGGATCGGGCGATCAACAGCTCGATTCCTTCTTTTCAAAGACATCTATGTACGCAGAGAACAATTTTCTCTAACTCTAGCATACGCAGTTACCATTCACAAATCACAAGGTCTAACCTTAGATGAAGCATTGACAGATATTGGGAACACAGTCTTCAAAGAAGGCATGAGCTACGTAGCACTATCACGCTTACGTACACTTGACGGTCTATTTCTAATCAACTTTGATGCAAGTAAAGTAAACGCTGATATTCCTTGCATTTTAGAATACAATAGACTATGTTCACTATACACCCCCATCTAAAAACATATCCAGTTCCACAAAAAGCAAAACGGTGTAAATGAAAACTACTTCAAACAGAAATGCAACATGATGTCACTACAAATCCTCCAAAGGAAGTAAAATAAACTAATACTTCATTAATTAGTACAACTATAGAAGAATCTATTACTCAAAGTACCTTGGGAACTTCTTCAAAGAAGCAACACACACTCGAAAAAAAATACTTGGACACAGAACTATCCGGTCCAATCAAATGTTCAAATATAACTGTAAATTGCTATGCAAATGTAGCAATCAATATTCTATTTCAATTGCTATCAATTATTGACAACATTTACTTTCACATGTGTGGGAGTGGCCGGGCCAGTCTGGCCCCCCTCACTCATTCAGTTTAAGGTACATGCCACTTGCTCGACCAACAGTGGGGGAAGCCTCCTTTTGCCCCTATGTACATAACCAGCCCACGTGCTGATGACGACGCAGGAGGGGCTGTTTAGAGACACTTGGCATCCATCTTGGACACCCCCGACTCCATCTTTGTATTAGACCTCACTGCGATACTACGAGAAGCCTTCTCTCACCTTTGCAGCACTGCGCTCAGCGCTCCCAATGGCCCCCACCTTTTTTCCCGTGTCTGAAAGCCTTGCAGCTTCATTCTCACGCCTGAGCCAGAGGTAATTGCAACAAAAACAAATGTAACGCCTCACCCTTCCTCTGAGATCACTGTCCTGCGTGTGAACTGGCTCAGGCCATGCCTTGCGAACTCATCCATCTCCACAAACCTGTCGTGCCCCCTCACACCCCCGAGGTTGGGAAATTACTGCCAATATAACCTCATGGACCCCGATAGGTATTCGCTTGATGTACCAGATATGTAACCTCTGTGTGATGCCCACCCTAGTGTGCCCTTACTAACACCAGCCCACCTCTGTCACCATATATTGCCCCTTAGAACTAACAAATGTCAGCGTGCCCCCAAGCTTCTTTGATGTGACCAGGCCCACCCCATGATCAACAATCCCACCTTATCCGAGCCCCCTGAGTTGTGATAAGCCTCATGAGACCCCAGTAAATAATGATGTTAGTGTAACCCGAAAATGTACTGCTATAATGATTTGCTCAAAGGAGCCTCAGTAATTATTATTTAGTGCATGCTTGAAACAATGTGTTATGTTAGATTAGCTAGGGCCTGCCCTGCTTTGCCGTGACCTGACCCTGACCCCTCCTGGACAACAGTACCTGGACCTCGTGGGACAAGTCATCCTGCCAACAGAACAACCAATTCAGCAGAAGCAACATTATACATTGTATACATGTTTGAGAGTTAAACTCAATCCGTTGCCAATAAGGTCCCCTATGTAACAACGTCATGTATTACATTTTTTTCGTGTTATAAACTGCCATCTTTGTAATGTTGCCAGAGCGCTCTTGAGCCGAAGAGTTCTCTGGATGCCAATTCTTATATAAAGAGATAAACTCTTGCAGCCTGTCCTCTTGGTCTCATTCCCTGCTGGGGTTTGCCATATTTCTTTATACTTTGGGTGTCTAAGTCAGGTATTGGGCCTACATTTTGGTGACCCCCACAACGTGATTGGAGAGGTGCACCGAGGCCTCCATGCCATGCGACGAGATCCGGGACGCCCCCCATCAAAACCATCGCCTCCACGGCTGACCAGTTTGTTTGAACCAAAGAACGGGTCCAAGGGTTCCCACCTGTCAAATACCCAACTAAAAACTGCTCGCCAAGGCGTGCCACGGCTTGGTTGGGGTGCGGACCATATTGTGGATAGACCATGAACGGCGGCTTTCGGACCACCCAGCTGAACACATGAGTACTGGCTGCGAGACTTTGTATGGAGAAAGAGGATTGGAGCAAAAAAGGGATTAAAATAACGGTGTGGGTAAAAATCTAGAACAGTTGGGACAAGGCATAGGGTCTGTGTGAATGTTACTGAGGCTTTTTCTTGTCTATCCTTTATATGGTCATTAGGTTTTATGGTAAAAAGAAGTAAAAAGGAGTAAGGAAGCCTAGCCCAAATGGGGTAGAAGGCGGCGCCGCATAGCATTGTCTTGTCCAATGCAGAGAATAAGTGAAGATAAAGAGGGAAAAAAAGTAGTATGTAGTAGGCCCGGAGTAGTAATTTAGAATTTTTCTTTTTTTGTGTGATCAGAAGTCTTGGAGAGGAAGTAAGAGAGGGCATAGAGGTGGGTAGTGCGTGAATTAGCAGGAGCTGAGGTGATAATGGTATAAAAATAAAACTGGAAAGGAACAAAGAGGGAGTGTATGTTACATGTACTTTTGTGGGGGGTTTTTGTGCTACCTGTTCGTCTGTCAGCACTTAATGTCGCATTTGTGATTTGCCAAATATACTGTCTAGTATAACAAGGTGTCAAAAGAATTGTGACGTATGGTCGAAAGGATTTTCGTATTGAAGAAGGGTTGGAATTTTCGGGTGGTTTGTAAAGACAGAAGGTAAATTGAAAACCCCATTTGCCCCAAACTACACGCACGACAAAGAAACATAAGTGCCACTATGGGGGGGAACATATTTGCAAACATCTCCCTTTATATAGCGAGAAAATACAGAAATACCATGATCAATGGGTGACGGAAATAAAAGGAGATATCGTACAGCCAATATGGACAGAGGGAGGATCCTTCGAAAAACGAGTATTAGATTTGGTATCGACACATCTACTAGCAAAATATAAAGGTAAGCAGTTACAAAACAGAAGGGAAGTGCTAGACTTGTGGCGCATGTTCAAAGAAGTAACACCCAGCAGCGAGGTGAGTAAGGAGACAGCAATAAGGAAGGACGAGGTACAGCAAGGGGGAGACGGGTGTGCAGAGAGGGAAGGATCAACACCATTAAAAAAAAAAATGTACCCACTGCTGACAAGACCTGCAGTGGGGTATGAGGAGCCCTTGTATATTCCAGCATGCATAACTGAAGCCGCAAGAGCAGCAGCCACATGTCCCTCTCGCACCGCCCCGCCCCCCTACGAGACAGGACGGTTGTATGGACCAACTAGCGCTCCCCAGAAAATTTAGTACGCCAAACAAGAGATTTAGATCAGCGGCTCGCACATGCCCAGATGGAAATAGCAAGGTTGAGAGCGTTATGCGACAGAAGACAAGGGTTGCCGGGGGGGAGTGTAAACAACGCCATTGACCACGGGTGACCTCACCCCACCATCAAAGTGTGCGGGCTCAAGTATCACTGGGGAAGGTGTTGCAGGGGGATTGTCACTCCCGGCACCACCGGTACAAATACCGAGAGAACAAGGACAAGAGTGGCATTCTGGAGAGTTCCTGTTTCACCTGAATGGTAAACCTGTTAGGATAATACGGCCAGCCACACCAGACAGCCAACAAGGAGAAGGACAGGAGGAAAGGGAGTCAGAATAAGAGGTAGAGGAAGTATGGAGCGACTTAGATGAATATGAAGGTGGAGCTGCAGCGGCAGGACTGCCATTGCCGTTCACATTTGAGCAAGAGGATGTTAGATCGCCACCAAGATGGCAAGGGAGATTGAGACAAAGGGCAGGAAACATGCTGGTAAGCAAAATGAAAAAGGGAGTGGTAAGTAAGAAAGGAGGAAAAGCAAAGCTACAGATGCCTCTGATACATAGGAGAGCTGGTAGGCCCAACTTCATATGAGGGGCACAGATGGACAAAAACAACTTGCTGAAACTCCTCCCCCCACATTTGGGTGGAGTGGGGAAGTGGATACATGCCTTTGAAAAACACACGGCAGGAGTGCCTCTAGCGACAGGGGATGTGAAGAGTTTGTTAGTATCAGCAGTGGGTGATCAATCAGATGCAGTGTGGGTAAAGTCGGGGTTCCCGGCAGTGACTATGAGTTGTGACCGCCACGACGGGTCCGCATTTAATAATGTCAGGACTATGGTATGGGAGGCATTACAAAGGACTTTTCCTGACACTCCAGATTTACACCTAGTGATGCAATGCACTATGGGAGAGGAGGAGGAGCCTATGCAATTCATCCTCCGGGTGCAAGCCTGTGGAGAAGTGAAACCGGTACGCCCTGGGACCAATCAACAGTGTTATTTTACTTCATAATAAAGAAAGGGCTCCCGAAGGAGGTTCAGAAGGCCTTGGATAAAATAGCTGGGATAGAAGCCAAGGGGTGGCCAGAGATTCAAAGCATAATTGTACACCATTGTAGGAGGATCAAAGAGAGAGAGAAGGAGAGAGTTCAGCGAAGGTTGGCAGATGAGGTGAAGTTAGTACAGAATAAATTAGTGAAGGTCGCAGCTATGAATGCTACAACATCAGCAGCCAGACAGGAGGAAGGAGAATGAGGAAGGAGAAGAAGAGGGAGGGAGCGGTCCAGTAAAAATGGCAGCAACTTGGACAGAAGGCGGGCAGGAAAATTGGGATGGAGAAGAACAGTACAGAGGACAGCAATGGCAAGGGAGAGCACCCAGATGATGTGGAGGGCTGAGAGGGGGGGTTTGGAGGAATGGGAAACAGGGGATTTGGAGGGCCCGGAGGAAGGGGAGGACCGCAGGGATCATGTTTGAACTGTGGAAGGTGGGGACATTACTCGCAAACTGTAGAATGAGACCTATGGGATACTACCAAGGGCAGCCCCCCAAGGGAAATGAGCAACAATACGGTCACCCACACCCAGGCAGTCCCTATGGGTTACCTATGGGAGGGAACAGACAACCAGAGCAGAGATATAATGAAACACAAATGCAACAAAGACAACCACTGCAGCAACAGGCGCAGCAGAGAAGTGCACCACAACAAATGGCAAGACAAAACACCATGACGAATGAAAACAACAACAGTTTCGCTACATTTGCAAACGGTACACCAGCACTTTTCAGAGGTGTAGCAGTGGTAGGAGATAATGTATTATTTGTTCCCAGAACAGAGACATATGCAGATTAGGACAGCCCACAGAAAGCACTTGCATGTCCAGTCCTATCTACCACCCTACGTGCAGAAGAGGAACCACTAGTGGGGGCAGAGATAGGCAACAAACAGTTCATCTTTATGGTGGACTCGGGAACTGAAAATTCGTGCCTCATGGAAGGCCGGTTCCCGCTTTTGGGCAGAAATTTGGAAACGCAGGGGTTCTCTGGGGCTATTTGAAAAGTTCCTTACACAAAAGACCTTGACATCACGGTGGGGGAAAAATGGTGCAAGCACCTTTATTGTACCACAAAGACTTGCCAATAAATTTACTGGGAAGGGACCTGCTGAGCAAATTGAATATGACCATTTCATTTTCTGAGAGGGGAATAGTTTGCTCAACACTGGGAGTGTGCCCTATCAGGGCAATGTTGATGGTCAGCACAGTGACAAATGAGGTTGTGGTACGAGGGATACCAATAGATATGGATATGTTTATTTATGGTATCAGAGTACAGGCACGAGTGGTGCCTGAGATAACAAGAAAAGAGTGGAAGGTGCCCTCAGATTTTGTTTTTTGCCCAATTGTAAATACAGACACTGTCCCTGGGACAATTTTGGCCATTGATTTGGAAGCAGTACAAGTGTCAGTTAAACGTATTGCGGTGATAGGATTGGACACACGTGGTTGCAAATGGCAAACAGTACTGTGCATGGACCCAAGCATAATGCTGCGCGATTTAACTGATGCGGAGCTGTTTACTGACAATGAATGTGATGGGGAAATAATAATGGACCATGTAACATCATGATCCAACACAGAGAGATACACAACACCCTCATGGCCAGCATCAATATACCGCCCACTATATTTAAGCAATACATGGAAAAGGTATTACCAGAAATTTGGACAACAGGCCCGCATGATGTACGGTTGCTCAAAGATGTGACACCCATCAGGATGAAATTAAAGCCAGGTGCCCTCCCACCAAGAGTGAAACAGTACCCCTTGTCACGAGAGGCTGAGGAGGGGATAAGAGAGACAATACATTCATTGCTAGAACAGGGAATAATAGTGCCATCACAATCACCATGCAACACAGCGATTTTCCCAATCAAAAAAGCAAAGGACGGGGCTTGGAGGATGATCCTGGACCTAAGCCCACTGAATGACGTCATACAGAAAGAGTTAACGCTAGTCCCAAATCCTGCATCAATATTGTGCAGCATACCAAAAGATGCATCCTGTTTCACAGTGGTAAACTTAAAAAAAGGCTTTTTTCTCGATACCACTCGACACCAACTCCCAGTACCTCACAGCGTTTACACTGGGGGGTAGCAGGTACAAACATTGCAGATTACCACAGGGGTATTGTAAGAGCCCCAGCATTTTCAACAGAATACTACATGAGGATCTTGGCAACATTTCTGTGGAAAGCACAATAATACAGTATGTAGACGATTTACTCGTCTGCAGTAACAGTGAGGAACAGTGCAGGCCAGACTCGATAGCATTGCTGAATTTGCTAGCTACAAAAGGGTACAAGGTAGACAAGGGAAAATTACAATATTGCCTAGCAGAGGTGCTCTACCTAGGACAGTTGATCTCAAAATATGGCAAAAGAATTCTACCAGATAGAGCGGCAGCAATACGCCACATGATAATACCAAAAACTGTAAAGGAAATGCAAAAATTCCTTGGTAGATGTAATTATTGCCGTGCATGGATTCTGGATTATGCAGCCTACACACGCCCACTATTGCAGGCCCTAAAAGAAGCGCAAAAGAATAATGTTCCATTAAATGGTCGAACGAGATGATGACACCATTTTTCAAATTACAAGAGCTTATCACACATGCGCCAGTACTAGCAAACCCTGATTATGATCGGGAAATGTATCTCTTCTCACATAGTAATGGCATACTAATGACTGCAGTGCTCAGGCAAAAAACATCACTGGGCCATAAGCCACTGGCCTACTACAGTAGCACACTAGATTCTGTGATGCAGGGACACTTCGCGTGTGAACAAAGTCTCACCGCAGTGGCCTTCGCAATAGAAAAAAGCACCACAATTGTCATGGGATGCTCAGTGACTCTGTATGCCGAGCAATCACTATTCACAATATTAGAAAGATCAAAATCAACACTGACAACACAGCGAGCAACAGCGTATGAAATCATTATATCTAGCCCAAATGTCCATGTGGTCAGGTGCAAATCAGTAAACCCAGCCACGTTCATCACAGAGCCGTGCATGGTAGAAGACATTAAAATGCACAATTGCGCAACATATGAGGGAGAGGAAGATGACATACCAAAAGCAAGTGAAAATGCACTACAAGAGGGAGAGATATACTTTGTTGATGGATCTGCATCAATAGACAGTGACACAGGTGAAAGACACGTAGGGGCAGCTGTGGTACGATGGGAAGAAGAGGAGTATGCTATAATTGTACAAAAGTGCACACCTTCACATTACTCAGCACAAGCAGCATAATTAACAGCATTAATAGAAGCCCTGCACAGGTTGTGCAGTAACAATATATTCTGATTCAGCATATGCTACAACAACAGTTCATTCTGGGTTGTCATGATGGAAACGTAGAGGGTTCAGGAGAGCAGACAGCACACCTGTGCAACATGCCGCTCTATTGAACGAGTTGATAGATGCACTAGCAGAACCATCAGTAATAGTGTTGGTTAAATGCCAGGCACATACAGCGAACACAGATTTTGTCTCATTGGGGAACACGGCAGCAGACG
Organism: Ambystoma mexicanum; assembly: GCF_040938575.1. Classification (NCBI taxonomy): domain Eukaryota; kingdom Metazoa; phylum Chordata; class Amphibia; order Caudata; family Ambystomatidae; genus Ambystoma; species Ambystoma mexicanum. Next base: position 819,316,273 of record NC_090928.1, on the reverse strand, counting down.
CAGCAGCAAAAGATGGCGTCTTCTTTGACATGCCACGCGCAATGGAATGCATCATTAAAACACCAACACCAGACGCGCTAGAGGAAGGGTACAACAATACACCAACCTCTCAAATAATTGAGCTTTAGAGTTGAGCACCAAAAGAAGAAAAAGAGCTATGGACAAAGAGAGGGTGTAAGCAATCTGCAACTGATCTAATGTGGAGACAGGAATTAACAGGTAAAGTGGTGATGCCATTAGAATTACTAGAGGTTGCATTTCAACAGCTACATTACCCTACCCATGTGACAAAACAACACATTGCGGCAGACATACAGGAACATTGGTTTATTCCCAACCAAAAGGAACAATTGTCTAAATTTACCATAGAATGCATGACATGTCAAACATACAGTTCAGGGATGACACTGAGAACATTGAGAGGAACCCTGCCACGACCAGTAGGTAGGTTCAGAGAGCTGCATATAGATTATGCAGATATGGGAGAAAGATGCAATGTAGCAAGATACTTAATTGTGATTGTGTGCCCGTTCTCAAGGTGGGTCGAAGCGGGACCGTGTGCTCACCCCGACGCCAAGTGTGCTGCTAAGTTCCTCGTGTGCGAGTTCTTCTAAAGGTTGGGGAATCTGTGATGTGATAAGGTCAAATAATGGCACACACTTTGTAAATTACCTCTTCATGGAAGTAACTACACTGCTGCGGGTCAAGCACAAACTGTGTTCGATTTATCATCCAATGGCCAACGGGATGGTGGAAAAAATAAATGGCCTATTGAAAAGTAGCTTATAAAAACTGTGTAACACGTTGAAAAACATTTGGGTATACTGCCTGCCCCTAGCACTGTTCCAACTCAGGACGCAACAAAGCAAGGACCATCACCTGAGCCCACACGAAATAGTGACAGGCAGGCTTATTCATACGCCCGTTTCCCCAGTAAGAGGAGCTTCGGATGCACACAGGGCTGCTACAGTGCTAGGGGACGAGTTCAAGGAATATCTTACTAACTTAACTCGTGCAGTACACAGAATATTGAGACAAATAGCGCCACCTTTTACAGGAAATGCAACAACAGATACTGCCATGCCAGAGAATGACAGTCCACAGGGGCAGTTTATTCCTGGGGAACATGTATATGTACAAAGTTTTGTGCGTAGGTGGAATTCACCAAGGTTTCATGGGCCATATGAAGTGGTCTATCGAACTCCTATGGCTGTGAAAGTGAAGGGATTGAAATATTGGGTGCACTTATCACATGTGAGAAAGTTACGTGATAGTACAATCTCTGATAATGAGCATGAGGGCAACAATGAGGTTGCATGCGGTTAAAGGAAAGAGATGCAAAGAAAATACAAAGAAAACAAGAAAAATAATGAGCTAAACAACGACAGAGAAAATGAAAAATTGTATATATGACATAAAGTATGGAGATGTCGTACTATGAATATGATAAAGTTTGTGCTCTCTCTCTCTCTCTCTCTCTCTCTCTCTCTCTCTCTCTCTCTCTCTCTCTCTCTCTCTCCCTCGTCTTCATCTCTACATCTGTCACTCACTCTATTTTGACTTCTTAACATGGTAAAACTTAAAGTTTTTCAAAGGATATTAACAAAAGGTTATAATGCATACAATGAAATAAATGATTGATGGTACCAACGTTCAGAAGTGAAATGTAAAAATAACTTAAGTAAACAATGACGATAATAAAAGAATACACGAGAAATAGTCTAAGATGTGCACATCAATAGCGTAGAGAAAGAGTCTGATAGTAAAGTAGTATAGTAAATGAATAATGTATGCAAAAACGAATGATGATGTAATATACATGCTACTTAACCAATTCATATCGCCCATTCAGGTGAAACGATGGCAGAAAGGACTGCACACGCTGAAGAAAAATAAAACCTTAGTTAGCGATAGGGTAGTACATAGAAATAATAAATGGAATTCATATGAATGCGGTATTAAATATAGCGCTATATTGTTTTCTATAATGTTGTTTATCATGGCCTGGTACTATACTATTTCTTTTTTTGTAAATGATGAAAAAGAAGAGGGGGTGGGGTAAAGCTAATACGAGAAGGCTCAGTACTTATATGGGCCGGGTTCAAAACTATGTGGAAACACAGTCTTTCTTCTAATGCTAATGTCACCACGTTGTATAAGAATCGTACAGAACCAATGCCCTTTTTTCCACTTTCCAGTACTGTGAATGAATCCAACCAATATGATGGGGATTACCTGTGGGAAAAATAATATGATTTAATGTTTACTGATGCACAGACAACCATAGAACCTGCCTCACAGAGCACTATGATGCACTTTAACATTGTTGCTACTAATAAACCAGATACGCCAGACCCACAGGCCTGGGAAGCTGCTAACAGAAATAGTAACACGACATGGGCAGGGATGTTCCCCATACATTACCGCAAAGTGAAAATGACCCAAAGTAACAAAGGGGGGAGGAGGAGACAAAAAAGGGTGGTGGGAGGGAAGAGATATGACATCTACCATGGGTTGGGATAAGATGAAATAGAAGACGCAGGCAACCCGGATCAGTCCAACAAATGGTATTCAGACATGAGCGCAACTGCAAAACAGGCCACTAATGAGAGTTGCTACGTTTTTTACCTTATCCCGCACGCATCAGGAACTCCCAAAATACTATTGCCACATGCAAGACGCCCAATGTTTGATTCATCTAGCATTATGTAGAATTCGGAGCACCTTCCAGGCACACACAGTTACAAAAGAGATGCTGGAGAATGAAAGAACATGCACAAGCAGTCGCCAGGGAGTAATTTGCATCAAGGAGCCAATTTCCGTCATAAAAGGGACCAGATTCACAGACAATAAGTGGCACGATGATGAAATGGAGTGCAAGGCTGAGTCACTAAGAGGACTGACTAAAGAACATTTCCAGTGGGTCAAGGAAACGTGTGCCCCCATCTGGTCCCAGCACATTGGAAAACTGACATGGGTTACTGCTCTCGAAAAACCCATCAAGACTCAAAAGTAAATATCACATGAACTATGCTTTCATGGAGAGGGGAAAGTGCAAATGGGCTCCAGCAGACGGTGCAACAAAACTATCATCATCCCTGACATGCAAAAACGTACAGCCGCACTCATGGACATGTATTGGGTGTGTGGCAAACAAGATTACCTGCACCTACCAGCATTGTGGAGAGGTACTTGCGCCCTGGCCACATTGCACTCGGCACTAATGGTGATCCTAGAAAGCCACATCCAAAGAAAGGACAACCGGCTGGCATATCAGCAGCAGGGGAATCGGCTGGCATATTGGCAGCAGGGCAATCGGCTAGCACACCGGCAGCGCCCCTACCAATACCCACAGAATTATACATGTATGATATTGTATCAGAGAATTACCTGAAAGAAAGGCTGTCCTGCAGGAAAGGTCAAAGTACATTTCCACAGAGTCCTCCAACCTCCTGGCTGAAATTCCATCAAAATATAAGCTCTTCAATGCGGCAGAGACATTTTTTGCATCCCTTCTAACACCAGGACTGCAAGCGCGCACACAGGCCAAATGGTTGCAGATCGTACGCTGGGAGCTGATCCAACTGGCCAACGACACTGAAGAGGGGTTCAATGTCATCAAAGTGGAATTGCACGCTCTGAGGCTAATGACAATGCAAAACCTGTATGTGTAGATATACTCACAGCAATGGACGGTGGTGTTTGCCGAAAAATTGGGAGCACGTGCTGTACATTCGTACCTTCTGAGGATGCAGACAATGGGACCCTCACCCACGTCATCTCTGCAGTACACAGCCTGGGGGAACGCATGAGGAAGGAGGGAGGCGTGGAACCGACAACTTGGTTCAACAACATACTCAACTGGATACCTTCCTGGTTCAGCGCCATGATGAACATTTTTGTTCCAGTTATCGTTTTTATTTTACTATTTTTCTGTGTGTGCCTACTAGGGATCCGATGTTGTGCAAAATCCATGCCTAGCTCAGCAATGATGATGGTAACAATGAGCAGACAAGCAATGGTAGCAACCACAATAGACACACAAATCCAAATTGGAGAGCCCAATCCCCCCACTTATCGCATGACTGCAGTATGGAGATAGGGTGGATAATTTATACCATACCACAATCAAAGAACCAACAGAGCTGCAACGGTACAAGGAAAAGTGGGTGGACTTGGATGGGGATGGAGGAATTTATATGACCTGTACACCTGATGTATACGCCAGAAATGGGCATAGTTTGCGCAGTGTATGCAGAGCATGGATGCCCATCAAGGGACCCCTGCATGGGACGAAGCACTGGCTGAGGAGGAGTACTATCGCAATGAGGGTAAAAACAAAAAGTAATTTTAAAGGGGGGAATGTGTGGGAGTGGCTGGGCCAGTCTGGCCCCCACTCACTCATTCAGTTTAGGTACATGCCAAGGAACATGCCACTTGCTCGTCCAACAGTGGGGGAAGCGTCCTTTTGCCCCTGTGTACATAACCAGCCCACGTGCTGATGACGACACAGGAGGGGCTGTTTAGAGACACTTGGCATCCATCTTGGACACCCCGACTCCATCTTTGGATTAGGCCTCACTGCGATACTATGAGATGGCTTCTCTCCCCTTTGCAGCGCTGTGCTCGGCACTCCCAATGGCCCCCACATTTTTTCCCATGTCTGAAAGCCTTGCAGCTTCATTCTCATGCCTGAGCCGGAGGTAATTGCAACAAATCAAATGTAATGCCTCGCCCTTCCTCTGAGATCACTGTCCTGCGTGTGAACCGGCTCAGGCCATGCCTTGCAAACTCATCCATCTCCACAAACCTGTCGTGCCCCCACACCCATCCCCGAGGTTGGGAAATTACTACCAATATAACCTCATGGCCCCCGATAGGTATTCTCTTGATGTACCAGATATGTAACCTCTGTGTGATGCCCACCCCAGTGTGCCCTTACTACCACCAGCCCACCTCTGTCACCATATATTGCCCCTTAGAACTAACAAATGTCAGCGTGCCCCCAAGCTTCTTTGATGTGACCAGGCCTACCCCATTATCAACGATCCCACGTTATACGAGCCCCTTGAGTTGTGATAAGCCTCATGAGACCCCAGTAAATAATGATGTTAGTGTAACCCTAAAATGTACTGCTATAATGATTTGCTCAAAGGAGCCTCAGTAATGATTATTTAGTGCATACTTGAAACAATGTGTTATGTTAGATTAGCTAGGGCCTGCCCTGCTTTGCCGTGACCTGACCCCCACCCCTCCTGGACAGCAGGCAACTGGACCTTGTGGGACAAGTCATCCCGCCAACAGAACAACCAATCCAGCAGAAGCAACATTGTACATTGTATACATGTTTGAGTGTTAGACCAAATCCGTTGCCAATAAGGTTCCCTATGTAACAACGTCATGTATTACGTTTTTTCGTGTTATAAACTGCCATCTTTGTAATGTTTGCCAGAGCCCTCTCGGGCAGCAGAGTTCTCTGGATGCCAATTCTTATATAAAGAGATAAACTCTTGCAGCCTGTCCTCTTGGTCTCATTCCCCGCTGGGGTTTGCCATATTTCTTTATACTTTGGGTGTCTAAGTCGGGGACTGGGCCTACACACATTATAGACCAATTGTGTCTGCAAATGTTAGTCCTCCATAGAAATGCAACCAACAATCCTGACAACACCTACAGTGTTCATGGAATAAAAAAAAATAATTGGACTACTGCGCTGGAATGGTGAAATTCACTATAAACTCACAAGAAGATCCACAAGAATTTCTAATGTACTTGCTACAAGTACTGGAAAACAAAAACATACCTATAAAGGAAATGTTCCAGATTTCATACATGTGGAAACATACATGCACCCTGTGCAACAATATGCAATATGAGCAAATCCCTAATGAACGTTTTGTGTATGTATCCATACCTAACTGTGAATCCATTCCATTTCAGCAACTTGTACAAAATGCAAACCATGGCAGATTATGTACTACCTGCAATTCAGATAATCGCTCCACCTTACTAATACAAACACATAGTAAACATGTAATATTAATGCTTCTATGTTACAATGCAGATGGTACCAAAAACAACTGCAAGCTGACTGGATTCACACATGGTCAAGTATCGCTTGGTTAGAAAACATTCACAACAATAGGTATAATCTACCAGGCAGAAGCAACAACCAATGCAGGTCACTACACTGCATATATAAAAAAGAATTGCGGATGGTTCGAATGTAATGATAATACCATTACTCTAAAGCAGAGATTACCAGCAAATCTTATAAACGCTTATTTAACTTCTTAAAACCGAAATGTAATAACTAATCTGTACTTAAACATTAACAAAACTTCAATTACAAAACTATAAACAGTTAGAATACGCCAACAGGTATCTAACTGCTCCAAGATTTTTCAACAACCAAACAAATAAATCAATACCACTAATAACTAATCTGTGCATAAACATTAATAATACTAGTAGAATATGCCAACTGCCCTAAGATTCTATAACAACCAAATAACAACCAAACAGTAAATCAATACCACTAAATTATAACAAGAAATAAACAGTTAAAAAATGCCAACAAGTATCTAACTGCCCCAAGATTTTGCAACAACCCAACAGATAGATTAACAATTTGAGAATATAAATAAAAATTAATAATCTGTTACAATTCAGCAAATATCTAACAATCTGCACAAGCCAACATTAGCCAGAAACAAGTAAACACTGAAAACACAAAAATAAATGTACTATACCAAAAGAAAAAAAAAGGGGATTTTTTTCCCACAGACCCAATGATTTAACAACAAATACAGAAACTGAGCAAATTGCACAGTACACGTGTTTGTAGTCTACTAAATGTGAGGGTCGAAATGAATAAAAAAATGTCTATTATTCAATGTTATAAGTCCTTACAAACTACCGACACTAACATGATCTTTTCTTTTATCAGAGAAATTGACAAAGAATGTATGTACTCCAGTTATCAAACCAAACAGTAAGTATATTATAGTAAGTACAATTCATAAATACTGCTCCATAACACAACCATTGAAGCAAACATGTAATCGTACACCACAATGCAAAAGGTTTACTTCCATGGATATGTTATACTGCAGTGCTTGTTACCAATCTCTACAATCTTAATGGTATGATGTAGCCAAAACTTCACATACAAACTATACAAATCAAACAGTGCATAAACTGTAGATTTTCAAATATTTCACACATGTGTGATTCTATGGGTGTGATAGACTCACACCCTTTGAATCACACCCCTTGGCCATGCACCTAAGATCTAGGCCCTGGCCACAACCATCGCAGCATATCACACCCATAGATCACACCCATAGAATCAAACTTTTTAACCATGCAGTATGGGCATTTTTTATGTCCGCGGACACCCAAAGTGTTCTAAGAACAGTTTTTTTTTGCTAGCGTACAGTATGGACAGGAACAGTGTTCTTAGGACACCCCCATTTTTGGTAAGTGCGGACATCCCGGACACCAGGCCCGTTCTTAGAACAGTTTCAACTTGCATGCGGACACTACAAACAGGAATACTGTCCTTAGGACACCCTCATTTTGCCATGTGTGGACATCCCAGGCACCGGGCCTGTTCTTAGAACAGTTTCAACTTGCCTGCGAACTGTATGGACAGGTACAGTATCCTTAGGACACCCCTGTTTGCCCAATTACGGACATCCCGGACAGCGCGGCTGCCCGCGGACATGACAAACACAACAGGGGTGCCTGCCACCTAAATAAATACAGCATTTGACCCATCTTTTACTCCCCTACCCTACCCAAATGCTCTTACACACCAACACACTTTCCAAAGTTGTGTTTCTCCACCATTTGTCACCATGCTGTCTGCGGATCCAAGATGCCGGCCGCTTCCAAAAATCTGACACACTTCATGCTCGTCACCATCCAATCAGTGAACATATCACATGTCCGCGGACATGACATAAGCCGATCGGCCAATCAGGACACTGTCTGCGGAGCGAACAGGGAAGAGTGTCCGTGGAGCGGAAATAGATATCACTAATTTTTTGTGACCTACTTTTTGGTCATTTTTTTAAAAACTACTGGACGGATTTTCACCAAATTTACAAAAGCACGCTTTCGAGACCAAGAGCTGCTCCTGCCACAAATTTGGTGAACATCCATCCAGCGGTTTGGGCTGTAGGCGTGAGCAAAGTTTTTTCCCCATTCACTCTATGGGAAAAAAATAAGTTTTGGGACCCCCCTTATAACTTTGCCCCCCCTGGACCAAACCTCACCAAACTTTGCAAAACAATTCAGAGTTGGCCATATACTTTTATTTTTGGTGATCAAGTTTTTTTCACTGAATTTCTTAGGTTTTTAGTAGCACAACTTAATAATAATAACTCTGATTTTATCTACATGTAAAATTGAACATACTGAACCTTCTCTACTTAGTTTGATGTCCACAACCTCTTTTAATGTCCGCGGACATGTTCGGACAACAGTACCACTACCTAAAAACTCTGGGGGGGTATGTTTGATTGTTATATCATAACATATGAACATTTTATAAATTCACAAACCAGCATACATACAGATAATTAGCCTGATTCATGGAATTATTTGCGTGAAAAACGCAGATTTGCGTGCCATTCTGCCCAAAAATCCCCATACTTCAAACAGGGATTTTCGGGCAGAAAGGCGCACAAATCTGCGTTTTTCACGCAAATATTCCATGAATCAGGCTGTCACGCAAATAATTCCATGAATCCGGCTGTATATGTAGTAACACATAAAAAGTGTAACCCATATATGTAAAACACTAACCATTGATGTAAATACAATATGTTCTAAAATGGAATATACCAAAAGAAGAGAAATAGGCTTCCAACATAATTACCTCACAGACACTCCACAACTAAGAGCAAGAGCAGACCTACAGAGTACTCAAAACATACCTTACCTGAAATAGTAAGTGTACCGCATTTTACTCATATATTTATACATTTTCTGTATTAGATAAAAAAAATGATATTATCTTTTTTTTCTCACGGAAATGTCTAGTACTCTGGAATGGCCCACCTGAGGAAATGTCAGAAGATAGTGAAATTAATGGTAGATACTTTACAATATAAACTATTTAATTATTATTATTTTATATACACTTAATATATATATATATATATATATATATATAAATATATATATATATTTTGTACAGAGCATACCAAAATAGAAAATACCTCTAAAGAAGCTGTTATGGATAACACTCTTGACAGCATAAAAGAAAACATTGATTTATTGTTGACCAATTTTAATAATTTGAAAACTTTTGTTGAAGATCATTTTAAACCAAAAACCTCATACCATTGTCCCACATGTACTTGTTCCCCCTCACCATATGCCAGTCAATTATCCCCAAACCCTCTCCATGACCCAAAACGTTTTGATGAGACTTCCATCCCTTATTCACCTGATACAAATCCTGTTGAAACCCCTAATTCTCCTGTTTTTGTTTCCGTTTCTGCCTCACCTTCTCTGTCATAAATTGTTAATATATGTTAAATAAAGTAACATTTTTATATTGCATTGTAATTAATTTCAATTTTTAAAAAAACTATTTAGGTGCCCACGGACACGCGGACAGCGCGGGTGTTCTGAAATGTTCGTAAATAAACAAAAATGGAGGTGTCCTGAAGAACACTATACCTGTCCGTACTGTTCGCTACCAAGTTGAAACTGTTCTAAGAACACACGCGGTGTCCTGAAATGTTCGTAAACAAATGAAAATGGAGGTGTCCTGAAGAACACTACACCTGTCCATACTGTTCGCTAGCAAGTTGAAACTGTTCTAAGAACACATGCAGTGTCCTGAAATGTTCGTAAAGAAACGAAAATGGAAGTGTCCTGAAGAACACTATACCTGTTCGTACTGTTCGCTAGCAAGTTGAAACTGTTCTAAGAACACAAGCGGTGTCCTGAAATGTTTGTAAATAAACGAAAATGGAGGTGTCTTGAAGACGCTATGTCTGTCTGTATTGTTCCCAAGCAAGTTGAAACTGTTCTAAGAACAAACGCCTGTCCGTAACTGTTGGTTTGACGTGTGACACACTTTCAATTACTTCAGGACCCGAACATTGTTCGTAGAACATCAACGCACATGTGCAAACCAATGTCTGTGCATTTGGTGTCCTGCGGACAGCCGCTCCCTTCGCTGACATGTTCATGAACCGATCACGTGACCGCGCCCACGCTGATCGCATGTTCTAAAATGCGGACACTGTCGGTGTCCCTGAACAATTTAAAAGTACATTTTCAAGTAATCCACAAGATTTTTAAATAAAAACTCACCATAGCACAAGTCCCACATACTAATCATGAGTTTCTACATACTTTTTGAAACTTTTTGAACCTTTTTTTTGTGTTCAATCTGTCCGCGGACAGCGCGCATGTCCACGAACCGCGTACAAACACCCCTATAAAAGACCACACCCTAGAGCTTATTCTCATTGTGTTTCCGGCTATTCTTCAGAGCACAGCGATTTTTCCTGCCACTTGCAGATTGATTTCTTCATCAAGATGGCATCCATGGCTGCACTACTGCCACCTGGTGCTGCACCTGCTTCAGCACCACCCGCACCCCCTCCACCACCACCACCTCCCCAAGGGCCTGAAGAGGGGAACAGGAGTGAGGATGCAGAGGAGGAAGAAGTGGATGACGAGAATGAGGTAGTGGAAAATCCTACTACCTGCACTCGGCGTGAGTCTTGGGTGTGGCGGTTATTTACCATTCATGGGAATGGTCCTAAGGCTTGTGAGAACCGAGTCACCTGCAATGAGTGCAAAATGGTACTCAGTCGCAGGAGCCATGGTTCGTATAGCTTTGTGACCACTACCATGCTGCGACACCTCAAGTCATTTCACACTGGGGCCGTTCGCAAGGTTGTACCTTGTGATGAGAGTGGCAGGTTGATTTCCTCTACTTCATCCTCTGTTTCTGATCCTGTCACCACAATGAACACTTCTGTGGGACAGCGTCTTCCTCAAGCTGCCTCACAGGCCATACGCAATGCTTATGAGCCTTACCTTTCGAGGGTCACAGTTGTGTGTACGTGCTACGACACAGTACTCTGCAGGGGGGAGCGACTTTGAAGTGCTTTTGAGACTATCATCTCAGAGCACGAGAATATCTGCCCACTACTCAAATAAAACCCACTTTACATCTTCCTCTCTCAGCTGACCCTTTCTTATCCCTGTGGTTGGTGTCCTCCCCTTTACCCTCCTTTACCCTCCTCTCCTAGTGTGTTGTGTATGAAAAAAACCAAAACATATAAAACAACAAAAATCAACAAAAAAAATAAGGCTCTTTTTAGAGCTGCCTTTCATAGTTAAAAAATAGAAGTGAAAATAAATGAAGCAGGGCCCTTTGTATGTTTTAGAAGTCCGCGGACAGTCCACAGACATCTAAAATTTTGGGATGCTTCCCTATCATAACCATTGCAATTTTCTCTGGGAGGAAGTGTTGGCTCTGAAAAGAGCCGTTTGGTGGTGTGTATGTTTGAAAAATTAAAAATACTCAACACCTACTTCAAAATGGATGCTGTAATTCTAAAAAAAAGGTTGCCATGCATTTTGTATGTTTCTTAGAAAAATCTGATTTCCAGCATATGTTAGATGTACTCCATCTCTGCGAAAAATGTATGTACTACGAAACATAATATTTTCATTGTAAAAAGAGGACATGCCAAAATCTCTTAGAAAGGCACAAACAGCCATATTGACATTGCGCCTTGCTTTCTCCATTTGTGGACCAAATGAAGAAGAACAAAGCCACATTTGTCTCTGCGCAATCCGTGAAAGAATTACTTGAGAATTTGGAAAGTCCTTCTTTCATTGCAAATTGCAAAGAAATTCCAGACACATGTCCTAAACTGTTCCCTCCACAATGAATTATAATTATATCTGGATGTTGCTCTGTCTCCAAAGTAGCACAGATAGGTAACAAGTCCAAACACTTCATTCCACGTACTCCATGCCAGTGTATTTCCACGTATGGGAATCCAAGATCTACAGCTACTCCACAGCTTTCTGCATGCACCTTCAACCAATGTATCCACAAGTCTCCCATAATCCAAACAATCTGTTTTCTGAAACACACAGCATAGCTATCTGTTCTTATCTCAGCAAAAAGAGTATCTGAGAAGCTCTCTCCTGGCACAACACACCCACTAAACTTTCCTGACCAATCCCTTTCTATGCTCATTCTCATTTGCATGGCTTCACAACCCATAAATCCCCAGATGTAACACCTGATGTCCGCGAACTACCGCCATGTCCGCGGACATATCTTAACATGGACAGCCCTTCTACCATTTCCACTTCACTCTCTGTGCCATTCCATGATTGGATGTAGCTAAGAAGTCACATGAAAATCCACCAATCACATCCAAGACCTCTACATCTAACTGCATCATCATAGATCAGCACTGCAAATGTACTGTGAATCTCTCTGAGTACAAGTGTCATTTCATTAGAAAGCACCTTCTACAAGAAATATTGTACAAGTCTCCAAGAATTCTACTTGCAGCTCCATGCATATCCATATGCATGAACACAAACTACAGGTATGCATATTTTCTGTAAAGTACATGAACACATTTTCTACTTTCATATAAACAGATTAACTGACTTTTAGCTTGTAAAATCTGTAAAATGAATCTACTGTCTTTTTTGAATCTCCTAAAATCAACTGTCACTTACAAACCTTTATACTATTTAATTTCTTTATACACACACACACTCAAATCATGTTGAACTAACATTTTTCAAATAAAATATATAGACTACATATAGTCAAAAAAAATTGCATGCACACTCTATGTTCAAATCTCAAACAACAATACTTGTACAATTACATAAACATTTTTTTTATTTTTTTTAATTTAATTACTTACATTTATATAGGACAAGCAGCCCATGGCATTGAGGCTCTATTACTTGCAAAAGCTTAGTTACAGGAATAGTGGTATTCAGTGGTACATTGTGAACTCCACATGGCATACTAAAGATATTTTGTTTGCTACAGTTAGTCATTGCAATACAGTTTATTCATTAACAACATATCATTTGTATTCAACTGGTGCGACATATCCTATGTGAATAAGATAGTTTTAATGGTTTTGAGGAAGGCGCTTAGGATGTCAATTAAAAAAATCAATGTCTAAATTAAAAACAGTGGTATATACAAACAAAATTACTAATATATTTCTTTTACAATTGCAGTGAAGACCATTCTCCTGAAAAGAAGAAGCCAATTTTGAAGTTCAAAGAACCTGCACATTTTAGAAAAAAAGTAAATTGAATACCACCATAATATTTCTATTATTACTCAAACAAACTGTAAGATTAATTCATGCTATTTCTGTGCCTAAAAATAGAGATTCTGACCATTCTGTCCAAAAATCCCCATTTCTTAAACAGCGATTTACAGCCAGAATGGCCCATTAATTCCTGTTTTTCAACACACAAATTACCCAACTCAGCCACTAGAATGTTGATGTTATAGAACAAACAACTATTTTAATTGTATAGCATTAGATTTACTATGTGTACTTCTCCTCACTACTAGCTTACTTTTTTCTGTAATTTGAACCGAAGTTTAGTAACACATTAATTCAAGAATACCCATCCCTACTAGTTGTAGTTGCCCAATGCACAATCACACACCATTACATACATCTTTATCATCTTACTCAAACACTCATGCACACAGCACACAAACATTGCAGAACACCCCAACCCATACCTTCTTTATTTTTTTCAACATACCCTAAAGAATGCCTACCAAAAATCAAGTCCGTAGAAAGCAACGCAGAGGTAGAACACATGAAAATAAAAGTGTCCAACATAAGCATCCTTCTCTAGCAGAATTTGTAAAAAAAAAAGTTGAAACAAAACAGCTAATACAGTCATTTAGTGAAACAAAAGAAGTTTCAAGTACAAAAACTTTGCCCCTCTATCAAAATGTAAAACAAACCAGAAAACAATAAACAGAAAATCAGCTATCACTACAGATAAAACTGCTTCTATAAATCTTGATATAGTGCAAAGTAAGCATACCAAGAAAAGTATTTTAGCCAAAATGTTCCGTCACAAAGTACTTCAAAATCTTATAAAAACAGGAGAGAAACGAGGTTCAACCCTTGAAACCTATCGTAGGAAATTAAACTTAGAAGCGTTGAGCGTTCTCAAAAGAAAGTCATTTATTTTAGTGTTAAACAAAATGACACCACTAACAAAACGTATAACTAAATTACAAAAAAGACTTCTCAGTAAACTAAATGTCAACAGAAAGAACTTCTTAAGTATATGCGGAGGTGAATGGAGTCACACTACAAGCACAGAACCATACTTTAATGAAGAAGCATACAAACAAATGCAAACAATTGCCATATATAGCAGTGGTCGAGGTTATGAAAAAGTTAATTATACCATAATGGAACAAGAAGTACGCCGTACAAAAATATGCACTGAAAACTTAGAATTAAACCTCCATTCAACTGAATCAGAACGTCTAGAGTACAAATGGCCATGCACGTCAATGTGTAACATTCCCAAAAAATCTTTCAAGTCTTTACGGCAAATCCTCAATCAGTATGTGAAAAGCAAAGACAAAATCAAAATTAAACTACTGCAAAATATGGATACCTATCCAGTACGCAAGTACACAGGACTACAAGGACTACAAGGAGATTCATTGGCCTGCTTTACAGGACCTACTCGCAAAACCACCTTCATTGATATCAAAAGGATATCAACACATCATTCAACTATAAGAAATCTAGTTTATAAACTGTACTATGCTAAATGTCCTGCTTTAGCACTAGCCAATTTAAATAACATTCTTCTACATGGTACAGCAAAAGAAATACTTGAAGAAATCAACTATATCCAGAAAAAATATTTTGGAAGTGAAAGCCACTTACAGAATGAAATAGCTGTAAACCAAATTAGTAACAATTCTACACATGGCAACCTTCGATTGAACACATGCAAAAAAGAATTACTACAATTTAAAAGTACATCAGCTGAAATACCAAACCATGTGTGTGTATGTTGCCGCAGAACTTTTTAGAAAAGTAACACAAAAACTGTAGACCTATCATACAAAATAGAAAACAATGAAGATTCTAAATGGTTTGAATTAGCTCTCTACCTTATAGCAGAAAACAAATACGAAATAACTGACCCCCTTAATACTTTGAAGTTACTGCACTACAAAACTTGACAACAACCAAACTCCTTCACATGCTATCACAAATAATTTGGAATTATATCCACTACCAAAACCCTTCCAACAACTTAATTTATATGAGAGCATCATAATTTAAACAGTGCACCCATTTCAAGCCATAATGCACCTTCAACCAGAAACTGCAAAATTACCTCCCTCTGAATTAGTGAAAGGTATTCGTGGAAAAGTAGTGTATTTACCATTAGATCCAAAAGAAAATGTGCACACTCTAGGAGTCCAACGTCCACTGCAGCAATCTTTAATTATCTTAGTAAATGGAGTACCTACAAAAGACAACAAAAATTTGGCAACAGCTGGTAGATTAACATAAAGTTAGAGAAGCCTTGGAATATCTGAAAGAGAATAATGAATATTACAAAGAAATTAATATTGAAGAAAACTTGAAGGATACAACTGAAATAATTCAAGAGACACAAGAAGCTGGTCAATTTGAGCTCCTAGATCCTGCTACAATATCAAATACTTTAGAACATTATACAATTCATCCATTGCACTCTAATGACACCATAGAAGATGCACTGGAAACGTACCAAATGTGTCAAACAAAAGGATCACCAATCAGCATATGGGAAAAAAGTATAGAATCACGTGCTTTTCCTCTACTCTCTCCTATTGGCAAAGGAGGAAGGTACGATGATAGACCTATTCAAATATCAGCATCAGAATACCGCTCATTACGGATTTATTCTGAAGATCCCAGATTTAGACAAAATGTGAATACATATTCCACCTACTCTTTGAAAGTGAACTAGCAACTTTATGTTATGGAGTTGCACACATATTAAAATCAGGATCACACTTTCAAAATATGACAGCTACACAATTATCACAAAAAGTTCAACAAAAAGATGAGATTTTACAATCAAATATTACAAATCTATTAGCAAATATGCGTGGTACTAAAGAGTACTGGTTTCGACGTCATGGAGATTTACATTGTATTATCAGAAACCTTGGCCCACCCACTTCGTTTGTTACATTAAGTTGTGCAGAATATGCATGGAGAGATTTACATGATTTCCTACTGTCGGGGGGAAATTCTGCCGGGGTCGGCCGGGCCGTCCGCAGACCTCCGGGCAGGGAGGCCCCAACTCCTCCCGTATATCCCAGATGAGATAGAGTATGAGACACACACAAGGAGCAAGGCGACTCTGCTGTTTATTTATACAAAACGGCAGGGATGGGTCAAGGAGCGTACGCGTCCGTCCTGACACACACATAATCGTGGGGCTCGCAGGCCCTTTTTACTGCATTATGACGCGCTACTTGCGTCACTTCAGAAAGTTAACAAAAAACCTATCGCCACTCTTAATTGGTTGCTCGAGTGGTAGGGTTAGTATAGTACACATATAGAGAATGATATTAGTGGACAAGGTGTAGTCAGGTGGTATATCTGGGTTGTCCCTATAATTGGATACATAAGAATTGTTACATGAAGACTCCTGAGGATTGGCTAATGTTACTGACGTCTGAGATAAGAGCCCCATGTTCTGATTGGTGCATCCGTGAGCTCCCCAGCCTGGGACCACCGTTGTTCCCAGCTCTCGGTGTACCTGTGTTTGCAACAATGTTTCAATATGGGTACGTGCAGACAATGTGAGGATTTATTCATAGGTGGAAGGCTGACCGCTCCCACTGTAGCAGGTGTCCATTGAGCCTTTCAAGTGTCTCGGCCTGTGTCTCGTAGTGAGGGACCCAGACGCCTTTTCTCTCCTGGGTTTTGGCATCTCGTCAGGTTCGGCTTGGTCACGTGAGGCGGGACCGTGTTTGAGGCAGAATTCTGCACAATTAATATTGCTTTTCCACTGTGTGTCTGGTTTAATTTGTAGATATGACTTTAACGTTGGTACGCGGAGTGCGAGGTTGCAACATCGTGCCTTTGATGATTTGTTCTTGGATGTGGGCTTGCAACATTGCGACCTTGGCTGGTTGCTCCATCGGGTTCTTTCTGCAGGATCAGCAACCTGACTCTTGCTTTGTTAATGTCCACGGGAGCTCTTGTTTGAGGCCTACTCGGTCCTGGTGCTTAAGTAGTCTGTTTGGTGCATAGGTGCTTTAGATTATAGTAGCATATATTTCTATGACCAGTATCGTGTTTCCATTATACCTCTCATGGTGGTAACGGGTTTCAAGAGAAGCGTGAGCAAGCGTTATAGATGAGTTCATGATGCATCTTGCGTTTCTGCATTCTGAAAGCCTATGTAAAAATAATAAAGATGCACGTCCGTGAATATGCCTGTCGCCTACGTCAGAGCACTGAGTATGTTCTTCGTGTAGATTGGTGTGGAAATGTTAAGTGTGTATACTTGTACAGATGTGCTTCCCGTTGTCTAGGTCGTCATGGCATCTCTAACGACGTGTGGTTTTTAGTCTAGCTGATCCGAGCCGCAGGTGTCGGCATGGCCAGTGCGGGCTGCTGGGCAGGCAGGTGGACACATCCGTATGTTCCTGTACCAGGGTACCTGGTCGTCTGGTAAATGGACAAACTCTTCTCGCGGCGGGTGTCTGGGCCGTGACCCTCTAGGCCAAGCGCGAGAGGTGAAGGACGGGAGCCTGGTCTTCCATTCTCCCACTTCAGTCCCCCCTCTGGTCGACCTGTCGACCACAAACATATCCTTCTCGTTATCTCCTCTTACCCTCCATATCTTAGTTATCCCTCCGAGATGTCCATAATGGTTTACATGATCTTCAAATGACCAATACATGTATTCACATGTTCCTCCAGGAGTACAGTATACCCATCTTCCTATGTAGCTCCTGGGGTTCCTTGGGTTCTCAATCTTCACTGATGGTGGGTCTAGATGATTGGTGATGATTTGGGTGCGCAACTTCTCCCTTTCTTGTATTATCACACCTGTATGCTGGCCGTCATCTGCTGGCATTAAGGGGTGCATTCCCACCATTTCCAGCAACTCGTCAGTCGTGCGTGCCTTCCGGGCCTTCCAAAATCTAATTATGATCAGGGTAGCTCCAGCCAAAATAGCACATCCCACTATTATTTTCAGTCCATCTGACAGCCAAGATGGCATCCATGACCATAATAGTGAAAACCAGCTCTTATCCTTGTTTACACCGTTACTTTCGTCCATCATTTTGGAGTGCATCTGGGCCAATTGTGAAACTGCTTCTGTCAGTGTACCATTGTCAGCATCGTTGGCAGGTATGAACGTGCAGCAAGATTGTCCTATTTTTGCACAAACTCCTCCTTCCATTGCTGTGAGAAGGTCCAATACATATCTGTTCTGGAGTGCTACCATCCTTACAGCTCGCAGCTCCTCTTTAATTGCGTTGAACCCATTTACTGTTGAATTGATGGTCATCATTAGTTCCCACCTGGTTATTTGGAGCCATTTTGCGTTTGCGTATGCCTGCAGTCCCGGATGTATTATTGAGGAGAAGAACATTGCTGCTCTGCTGAATAGTCTGTGTTCTGGCGGTATTGATGTTAGTTCTGTTTCCGACCTTCCCCACAGGTAATTTCCTGTCAATGGCTCTCCTTGTCTTTTTCTCCTATTTAGGACAGTATCATTGCTGTTGGTCCTGTTTCCTTGCTCCTTCTGAAGTGGTGCAGATCTCTTTCTTCTCTTATCCCCTTCATCCATTTTAGGAAATTTCGCCACATCGACATGCTTCTTAGGTACCACTAGTGATGGTACATTGACGTGTACCATTGTGCACACACCATTCCACAGGGGAGGCAGTGTATGATATGCCTTTTCTCCACAGGCCCAATAATGGTCCATTATTACTGCTGTTCCCGCTCCCCCCTCAGGTAACTCCATCACGCTTGCACAATTGGTGTTATATCCTACGTCCACCTCTCCTTTATGCTGGTAGCATACTTTAGGCGCAGTCAATGGTAGTATAGTTATCGGGTCTTCATCTTCTTCTACCCACGTGAGCATTGGTACATACTTGATCCACGTCGTCCAACATCGATGATTGTGTGTCTCGATAGTTGAGATAGTTTCTTTTGTTACCATGTTGCTGCCAATCACTCCTATCTCCCAGCTGTTGCCCAGGAACACCTTTCCTGTTATCGTCAGTAGCGGCCTCTCCCAGCATCCTTGTTTACCCGGAACTTCAGTGGCGTACCAATCACATGGTAGATACTGCAGTGTTACCTTCTTTGTTTCTCCTTTTGCAGGGCCACTTGTTATGTACCTGAATGCTTCAGCATGTAAACTGGTCTTGTGATAACTCAGATAGGTCTTGAGGAAGTTGTTTTCATATGGGTATGAGTCTCGTGTTTTCCATGTCATGTGCACTACTGTTCCTTGAAATCTTCCTTTCGTTTGGAACAGGGCCAAATATATTATGCACTGTGATGTTTTTTCATCTATTTCTGTGGCAACAAATGTTCGTGAAGCGCTCATGGCGTATGGTATTAATGAGCAAACGTAACAGCTATCCTCAGTTGTCTGCTTACCAATGCGGGTCATGTGCTGGTACCATATGTTGTTTGTGACGTGTGCTGAATCTTGTACATAATTATCAATACCTTTATTGTCTGAGTACGTGCTGCGTTTAACTCTATTTTGCTTGGGTGCAAAATTACTATTACCACCTGACGTAACACCTGTTGCAGCAGGGGACGGGGGTATATTAAGTTTGGGTGCAGCAATAAAATCAATAGCATAGCTGTACTGCCAGACAGAGGCAGCCAAGAACCCGGTGATCATAAAAATCCCTATTATTTTTATTACATATGCTAATTTCACCAGCATTTTGCTCTTACCTTGCTGCGGTCCTGGCAGCTTATTCTTGCGACGTTACAGTTGCCCGCCTAAAAATTCTCAAAAGTGCTCGTTATTAAATGTTAGTTTTGTTTCCTTTAAGCTCTCCCTATCAAGTAGTCATTCAGTGCCCAGGCGAAGAGCTGCTCCCACGCTACTCTAAGTGATGGGTCTCTTAGGACCGGCAAGTATGGGCGGAGGTGGGGCATGTAATATTCTATGGCCAGGAGGAAGGCTGTGTAGTATACACGTACCCTTCTCCTTTTTAAGTATGTTGGCCTCTTTATTTCGTATACAAATTGGTGTGACAATTCTTCTGGGTAGTTATCGTCTGGCAGCACCATCTACACCTGCACACTGAACTTGTTAATTAGCTTTTCTTAACAATACAATATTACACAGTTCCTGTATGTGCGAGAGAAAAAGAGAACATTCACGTGTTTACATGTGTATTGGTGCAAGCAATGTCCTTCAATTTTAGTTACAACTGTACTTAGCAGTCAATGGGGGGGGTTTGCGCTCAGATGGCGGAAGTATTTTTACTCTTTGAGCGAGTGATCATGGGGTGGGCAGTATGGGGGTCACCCCCTTCTTCGTCAGTTATTGTCTCCGAGGGAACAATTGGGTCGTTGTCTGTGGTGGAACTTTCTTCCGCTGTCGGCGATGTTGTTGCTGTTCTTCCAATGGACCTGTCGTTGGCGCTGGGGCGGGTCTGCAGTTTGTAGATCTTTACGTCATGTAGGTGGTTCCAGGCACGCTTATCCTTTAGTTTTACTGCTCTTGTTGATACGTCCTCTACCAGATGGGGGCCAGTGAACCTCTTCTCGTTCCACTTTCTATTGAAATTGCGAAGTAGTACGTGGTCACCTTCGGCAAGTTTGCACGAGTTCTCCTTTCCCAATTCCGTACTTTCGTCTTTTTCTTGATTGCTGGTAGACCCGCCCCGTGTGCGCTCGAGCTGTTGAGACACAAACACGACACTAGTAATCAAAGAAGACACATATTGATACATTTCATCTCCTAACACATTCGCTGAACTTTCGTTGTCGGTGAATGCCCTTGACGTTGGTGTTAGGGGAAGGCGCATTTGACGTCCAGTAACCACTTCGTGAGGGGTGAGGTGGTGGTCGGACCCTGGCCTGTTTCTAAGTTCAAACAATGCTAACGGAAGGCAATACAACCAACTTTTCTTTGTTGTTTGTTGTATTTTAGCAATTGCCTCCTTCAATAGGCCATTCAGGCGTTCACATACACCATTAGCCTGTGGGTGGTATGCACATGCAAATTTGTGTTTAATGTTCAGCAGGGCTGTGATATGCTGGAACATTTCATTTGCGAAATGGGGGCCGTTGTCTGATCTTAACACCTCGCACACTCCCCACCTGGGGAAGACCTCCCTTACTATGAATTTGGCTGCTCTAAACGTATCAGGGTGTGAACAGGGCCCTGCTTCAATCCACCTAGAAAATGGGCATACTACTACAATCATATACCTATTGCCTTGACAGATGTTGATCATATCAACATAGTCAATGTGAAGGTGCCGAAAAGGTCCTTCTGGCCGGGGTATTGTACCTCTTATCACTTTTAGAGTATGACCGGCCGTAAACTGTTGACATGTGAGGCAATTGCTGATAAAATTTGACACATGGGAGGTTAACTCGGGACAAAACCAATCTTCTCTAATTCGTGCTGCAATTATTTCCTTGCCTGTATGGGCAGGGTGATGTAATTGGCTCAAGGCGGTATTTAACAGTGCCAACGGTATTACAACTTTCCCAGTGCCACCCTGGCGCCATAGTGCGTCGGTTGGTGACATTGTGCATCCTCTTTTCACCCATACTTCTTTTTCGGCCATTGGTGCAGCCGCTTGTAGCTCCATAATCTGTGTGGCTGGGAGATGGGTGTACCCTTCTCTTATTAACATCTCCCTCGCTATTCCCCTCCCTCTCCCTCTCTGTGAGTCTGTGGGGTTCCATATCTCACCAAAATATGCAGCATATTTCGCATGTGCGTCTGCTGCTGCATTTCCTTTTGAAACGTAGTCTTCTCCATTGGTGTGTGCGGTGCATTTTACTAGGGCTAGTTCTTGGGGGTCGTTTATTACTTCAATTAGTTCAGCCAACAAGAGGGCATGTTGTACTGGAGTGCCATCAGCTCTCCTAAACCCTCTTCTTCTCCATTTTGATAGCCCTGAGTGGACAGTGGATGTAACATATGCACTGTCGGAATATATAGTTACTCTTTTATTAAAACTTTCCTTTAATGCCAATATTAGTGCAACGAGTTCCGCCGCTTGAGCAGAGTAATGCTGTGGTAATTGTACACACTTCATAGCCACACACACCGGCGCCTCCATCATTTTTACTACTGCTGCCCCAGTCCTTCGTATCCCATCTCCTTGATCAATAGTTGATGACCCATCAATAAACAAAAGCTCACCTCCCTCTAGTGCGTTTTCTTCAACTTTCCTAGTACATGAGTATATTTCAGTTACTTGGGTGCAGTCGTGGGCGTAATCTCCCTCTTCAATTACTTCTGCTAGGAACCTTGCAGGGTTAACCGTGCTACATCTAACAATTGCCAGTTCAGCTTTAGACAAAATAATCTCATAACCTGATGCCCTCTGTGTCGTTAATGTGGACTTAGGTTTATTCAATATCGCAAATAGTGCATGTTCCACAAATAGTGTAGTTGGACACCCCATAGTTATTGCTGATGCTTTTTCTACTGCAAAAGCAGCTGCAGCAAGACCTTGTTCACAAGAGAAGTGGCCTAACATTATAGGGTCTAAGTGACCGCTGTAAAATGCTACTGGTTTATAGCCCATGCTAGTTTTAAGGGCCAATACTGCTTTCATCACTGCTGAGTCGCAATGTGAAAATATAAAGAAGCGCCGCTCATAGTCTGGGGATGCAAGTACTGGAGCAGTTGATATCGCGTCTTTTAATTCGTCAAATGCCTCCCTCATTTCCATAGTCCATCCCAACTTTTTCTCCCCTTTATTTGCTTCCTTCAAACCCTCAAGCAGGGGTCCTATGTATGAGCTGTAATCAAATACCCATGCTCTACAGTAGTTGCACAGCCCCAGAAATTGCTGCAGTTCTCTCACAGTCTGTGGCACGGGAGTGCTTGAGATGGCCTGTGCTCTTTGTGGTGCAATCCTTCTTCCATGTTGGGATATCAGTTGGCCAATGTAAAGTACCTGTTCCTGACAGTATTGTATCTTTTCCATGTCTACCTTGTACCCCTTTTCTGCCAGTATCGTCAACATTTTTAAGGAGTCCTCTCTACATTTACTTTCGTTTGTACTGCAAATTATTATGTCATCCACATACTGTAACACTGTGCTTTCCACCTCAACGTTACCCAAATCCATCTGTATTACTCTATTGAAAATTGAGGGTGATTCACAATACCCCTGTGGTAATCTGGTATGTTTCCACTTTGTATTTCGGTAAGTGAAGCTTGTCAAATCTTGTGAGTCTGGGTGTAATGGTATTGAGAAAAAGGCATTTTTAAGGTCAATCACTGTAAATCGTGATGCTTCTGCTGGAATGCCACACAATATTGTGGCCGGGTTTGCTGTTACTGGATACTCTGCTTCTACTATGTTGTTCAAGGGTCTGAGGTCCTGTATGAAGCGCCAAGACCCCCCTTTAGCCTTGCGCACCGGGTACACAGCTGTGTTACATGGTGATTCTGAGGGGACCAATATGCCATTGTTTATAAGGGCCGTTATGGTTTCATATATGCCCTCATCTGCCTCTTTTGACAATGGGTACTGTTTAACTCTTGGTAGTATGGCACCTTTTTTCAATTTTATCCTTACACCCCCTATGCTTTTTATGCATCCCACGTCATAAGGGCTAATAGTCCATAATGATTTGGGCACCTTTGACATATCCTCCTTAAAAAATGGGACTGGGGTGCCTGCGGGTGCCTCAAGTGCCATTGCAATTTTCTGTGCTACTTGTTTGTGAGCCACTCTTAGCCATATTTCTACACTCATCATGAACACCATTTCATTTTCTTCCTTTTCTTCTGAGAACAGCTCTTCATCTGACACCTGGGTCAGCCTACATCCTTCTGCTAGTGCTATCACCGCCCTCCATGCTCTCCCTTCTTTATCTTGGGCGTGCACAGCAACATAATCAGCTGTTGCAATAATGCTCTCAATGTCCACTACAAACACCTTCCCTTCTAGTTCATTAACTGGTGTTTCTGGTCGGAATAGATAGGCTGCTGGTCTCCTCCATATTTTCCCTTCTATCCCTGGCATCCATGCAAATGCTATGTCAGTGCCATATTGGAATATCTCGCCATCTACTGGCTCCGCCCTAATCGCTGTCTGTCCACAGTATGCTTGCAAAATCTGTCGTGCTGCGAGCATGTTAATCCCTGGAGTAGAGCAAATTATGCCATCCTCTGTAAAGGAGATCGTCATGTTCAACCTGTTCATTATGTCCCTCCCCAGTATATTTACTGGTGAGGCACTATAATACAAGAGTGGAACTGACAGATCATAATCTCCAATAGATAAGGGAACATTATCAGTAAATGGAACCAACCCTTTAGCCCCAGAAAATCCTTGGGTGTTCATGGCTTCGCCTGACATCTTAAATTTACCTTCCCTTATGCAAGACCGGGTTGCCCCGGTGTCAACAAGAAATGATAATTTTTTGTCACCTATCGTTACCTCTATGCGTGGTTCCTCCGTACTATTAGGTGTTACTGACAGGATGGGACACACCAAGGCCGTCTGTGGGCTGGCCTATTGGGGGTACAATGATTGGCCATTCCCTGTGTAAGGATTGTGTCCCAACACCGTCACCCCACCCAATTGTGTTCGTTCATTTTGGGGTGGTGGTTGTATTAACGCTACTTGTTGTTGTGGCGGTGGCAGGTACTGTGTTATTTGTTGTTGTGGCAGTGAATAGGTTTGTGGCTGTTGTGTTGTTTGTTGTTGTGGGTCACTCCCTTTTTGTGACGTCTGCTGTTGTTGTATGCCCTGCTGTTCTTGTAATGTCCTAGGTTGTGCTTGTTCATTCCATGCTGGTGTTCCTGGCCTGACCCTACATGTACGTGACATGTGTCCTAATAGTCCGCAGCTCCAACACACGGGTGGTTCCCTGTTTTGCCATGGGAAGCTCCCTGTGTTGTCCTGGTATACGGGTTGCCCTGTGGGGTAGTTATTTCTTAGTCCCCCAGCCTGTTGTTGGGTATTATATCCATATCCTCTCCCCCTCATAAACCCTCCTCTCCCTCTGTTATAACTATAATACCCAGTTCCTTGCATTGGGTACCCTCCTCCCATGTTTGGTGCGTGTAATTGCAGAGGCGGCACTTGCTGTATTACACCTTGTGGAGGCGCTATTTGTGCGGGATCTTGTGCAGCCACTACTTGCGTTGGGCTTTGGGCCATTGTTGTGGGCGTAGTTATTAGTGCCCCTTCCATTGTGTATTTAGTAAGTTTTTTCTGTACTAATTTGGCCTCTTCTGTTTTCCTATCCTCTTCCTTTTGTTTCATTTTTCCTTGCCATGTTCTGCAGTGATGTACTATAGTCAGTTGTATTTCTGGCCATGGTTTTGCTTCCATCCCCACTACTTTCTTTAGTTGTTTTTGAACTCCTTCTGGGAGCCCTTGTACTAGTATATGATAAAATATGGCTGGTGTTTTGTCCCATTGTTCTCTAGTTTCCATGCGCCACTTCTCTTGAACATCCTGGATATAATCAACAGGATCCTCATTTTCACCCATCTTACGGGAAGTAATGGCTCCTATGTCTGATGTGTCTGGGTACTGCACTCTCAGTGCCTGCCATAGCGCATGTCTGCAGTTTGCAAATGGTGCCCCATCATGCGATGTGTTCGTTATTGTTACCCCATGGAATCCCGCTCTTTTCCAAATGTCATCCGCTCTATCCCCTAATATTGATATTAACAGGCCCTTCACATCTCCTACTGCTAGTTTCTGTCCTGCGGTGTGTTTTTCCATTTCATATATCCACTTACCCGCACCTCCACTTAGTGATGGGAGCCTACATTTTATATTTTCCTTATCCGTATGTTTCCAAGGTACATACTGTGGTCTAACCCCTCCTCTCTCCAGCAGTGGCATTAAATTCTGTCTTGTGTCACCCTTTACGCTCCATAATGTTGAGTCTTCACACCCCTCCTCTTCCCCCATTTCTTTTACTACTTCAAATTCTTCCTTACTACCTCTGCTCCTACCTCCCTCTTCTTCCTTTCCCCTTTTTTCATCATTTCCTGTGTTCAATATGGGTATGTTTATTTGTCTGTCTTGCCTGCGACTAGGGAGGTCCCTAAGCCGACATGCATAAGGTGTAAGTTCATTCATGAAGGGCGCGAGCTTTATTCTGTGCAGAGAGCGCGCGGTAGTTGAACATGTAGGGCGTGACGTGGGAGGGTGCGATGGTGATGTGGGTGGCGTGGTTTCATTGGTTTGTGTTTCCCCTATTCTTTTCACTTCCTCCTTACTTCTCTCCAGCTCCTCCCATCTTCTACTCATCCAGGGCGAATCTATGTTTGTTCTAGTAAGGTATAGTTTATCTAAGCTTTCCCTTTCACTCTTCCTTCCATCCTTCTCCACTCCTCCTTCCTCCTCACTGCAAAAATCATTCATAAATGGCACCCCCCACTCTGCCTTTTTTCCTTTTATTGTTACTGTTTTTAAGTCTATTAGGTCTCTTTCTCCCTTTCCGTTGTTACCAACTGTTCCCCTTAGTGCTGATGTTGTTGCTACCTCTCTACTTTTATATACATCTCCCCATCTTTCACTCTCCCAACCCCTCTCTTCTCTTCCTCCTTCACTCCTCTCCTCCATTTCCCTACTATTTTCCTCCCTTTTCCTTTTCAATTCCTCCATTACTTCGTTGCTCATCTGTTCCAATATCCTTTCATCCTCTTTCTTCCTTTCCCATTTCACCCTTTCTCTTTCTACTATACTCTCTATTACCTTCCCCTCTTCATATTTCTTAGTTGCCTCTGATATTATCCTCCTCCTCCATATTTCCATTTCTTTTTCCTTTTCTTCTTCTTCTCTCTCAGCACTACTCTTGATACCCTATCTGCTGCTCCTTTTACCCTTTCAGCTTCTCTCTTTTGTTCCTCACTTCGTTCCCTTAATTTTTCCAATTCGTCCTTACCTTCTTTCCTTTTCCTCACTCTCTCTCTTTCCTCCCGCTCAAGTTGTTTGATCAGTTCATTCTGCTCATCCCTTAGTTCTGCTAATCTTTCCTCCAAAATCTCTTCCTTCTGCCGTAGTAGCTCCTCTCCCCTCATTTCACTCTCTCTGGCACTATCCTCGTTTGTTCTCCTTACCGCCACCCTTTCTTCTCCAGTTAGTGAGCCTCGTAATTTCAACAATATCTGTGCAGCTATCCACTCATCGTTTCCTATCTCTACAGTCTGCTCTTCTCTAATCCTCCTGTCCCCCATTGGTATCTTCCCATGAGCCACATATGGTGGAGGGCTGTATGCCGGGTTTGAGTATCCTTCAGCCGCCCTTAACTGTCCTGCTATTTCTCCTAATTCTCTTAAAGGGTACAACCCTCCTCCCTCTGTTTTCACTCCCGGTGTTATGGGTATCCCATTGCTCGGTTCCTTTTTTATGTCGTCTGATTTATCAATCTTTTCTCCTCCCTGTCTTTCGTTCCCCGTATTCTTTGTGCTTTCGCACTCCTTTTCCCCACCCGTTCCTTCTTTCTTAATCTCCTTTTCTTCCGGTGTTTCCCCCATAGTGAACATTCCATTTGGTCCTGGTCGAGACCCCTGGAACATCCTCCATAAGTTAAACACCTCCACATGGTTTGCCAACTTCTTCCCCTTGTATGTATTGTGCAGATGGTTCAGTAGTGAATGTTGGGCATATGGATCGAAACTACCATTAGGCGGCCATGGTGTTAACATTTTGTTATCTGTCCCCTGGGTCCACTCTATGCTGTACTTAATTAACTTCTCCCTATGTGGTGGCAGTGTGGTGCATATGTGCTGTAGTGGGGTAGTGAGGGTGTTCCCCCACCCTCCCGACCCTCTCCCGTATGACATAAATTCACTCCCCTTGTTACCCTTCCCCTTACTAGCAGTTTACGATATACAACCTTGTATTGCTTACCTCGCCCCGCAAGTGTGGGGACTTTCGACAATCCTTTTGACAAATTATGCAATAATAATAAATATGATGTTATATTATATTCCTTCCCCTACGGCCCCCTGCGGCCGAAGCGCACGCAGCCCCCTGCGGCTGCGTACCCCTTACGATGATCTTATACAGTCGTCCTGTTTCTCCGTTCTCCTCCCCCTTTTACACTTGCCGTGGCCGGCGTTCTCCGTGCGCAGCCACGCCCCTTTCCCCTTTTTTCGATCCACTGGTTTATAGTTTATCTCCGTACCAGCTCCTTTATCATGCTTCTCTTCCCCACCACTCTCAAACCCAAAATTCCTTGTGCTCGCGATATCCTATTAAATCCCTACTGGTGACGTCACCGATTTCTTCGAGCTACTGGTATATTCTTGTTATGTTTTTTAAGTTCAAAATACACTTGCAATCTACCCCGCTAACCCTACAGCTGTCTTCCTGTCTCTCCTGGAACAAGGTAATCTCATCAATAATATAACCGGACTGCGCACGCTGCGTCGCCTCGCGTGTGATACGCCCCTCAACAGGAGGGCTTAACCAGCCAATTATCTTCCGTTTTGGGCAACTATGTAACTAGCTACCGCCCACAGGGAAACGTCATCTACCTATCGAGTTTCTTGCTCGAACAATAGGGAACCTCATCTACTCATTGATCAATAAATGTCAAGTCGTAGGAAACCACACACACCCACCCTCACACTTAGTCGCAATTTAGACCATCAGTGTCTTACGAGCGGCTGCACGTGATGTTTTCGTGCCCCGCCCCCCTCTTTCGCGTAACGTTAGCTGACTGTTACGAGCGGCTGCACGTGATGTTTTCGTGCCCCGCCCCCCTCTTTCGCGTAACGTTAGCCGACTGTTCTCGCACTCGTTTCGCTACCATTCATTCCATTAGCAACACTCAGTTAAACCTTCGCCGCACATCTCTACAATACCTCCCCCCTCCCTTATTTACTTCCTCCCCCTCCCTCACAATTTCGCATTGCTTGTTGTGCGTGTCATGCTCACCAAGTTCTCTCGATGCAGGGCCGCTCGACTGCGTGCACCCTCCAAGCGGCTCGCCACCTCCCCTCGTCTGGACCACGTCTGGACACTCGCCGACCGCGGGCGGGATACTTCTCAACCGGCTCCCGAGGGCCAATATCCGGATTGCGCTGTCCGGTCTTCTCGCGGCTCCGCGATGGTCCTGTAGTCCTCAGAAGGGGGCAACGGCAGAGGGGGCCGCGCCGCCGGGCCTCCTCGCAACGGGAGTGCCTGGAAAAACTAAAAATAAAAGTTGATCTTAAACAGATCTCAGCAGTGCCTCCAACTTGTCGGGGGGAAATTCTGCCGGGGTCGGCCGGGCCGTCCGCAGACCTCCGGGCAGGGAGGCCCCAACTCCTCCCGTATATCCCAGATGAGATAGAGTATGAGACACACACAAGGAGCAAGGCGACTCTGCTGTTTATTTATACAAAACGGCAGGGATGGGTCAAGGAGCGTACGCGTCCGTCCTGACACACACATAATCGTGGGGCTCGCAGGCCCTTTTTACTGCATTATGACGCGCTACTTGCGTCACTTCAGAAAGTTAACAAAAAACCTATCGCCACTCTTAATTGGTTGCTCGAGTGGTAGGGTTAGTATAGTACACATATAGAGAATGATATTAGTGGACAAGGTGTAGTCAGGTGGTATATCTGGGTTGTCCCTATAATTGGATACATAAGAATTGTTACATGAAGACTCCTGAGGATTGGCTAATGTTACTGACGTCTGAGATAAGAGCCCCATGTTCTGATTGGTGCATCCGTGAGCTCCCCAGCCTGGGACCACCGTTGTTCCCAGCTCTCGGTGTACCTGTGTTTGCAACAATGTTTCAATATGGGTACGTGCAGACAATGTGAGGATTTATTCATAGGTGGAAGGCTGACCGCTCCCACTGTAGCAGGTGTCCATTGAGCCTTTCAAGTGTCTCGGCCTGTGTCTCGTAGTGAGGGACCCAGACGCCTTTTCTCTCCTGGGTTTTGGCATCTCGTCAGGTTCGGCTTGGTCACGTGAGGCGGGACCGTGTTTGAGGCAGAATTCTGCACAATTAATATTGCTTTTCCACTGTGTGTCTGGTTTAATTTGTAGATATGACTTTAACGTTGGTACGCGGAGTGCGAGGTTGCAACATCGTGCCTTTGATGATTTGTTCTTGGATGTGGGCTTGCAACATTGCGACCTTGGCTGGTTGCTCCATCGGGTTCTTTCTGCAGGATCAGCAACCTGACTCTTGCTTTGTTAATGTCCACGGGAGCTCTTGTTTGAGGCCTACTCGGGCCTGGTGCTTAAGTAGTCTGTTTGGTGCATAGGTGCTTTAGATTATAGTAGCATATATTTCTATGACCAGTATCGTGTTTCCATTATACCACTCATGGTGGTAACGGGTTTCAAGAGAAGCGTGAGCAAGCGTTATAGATGAGTTCATGATGCATCTTGCGTTTCTGCATTCTGAAAGCCTATGTAAAAATAATAAAGATGCACGTCCGTGAATATGCCTGTCGCCTACGTCAGAGCACTGAGTATGTTCTTCGTGTAGATTGGTGTGGAAATGTTAAGTGTGTATACTTGTACAGATGTGCTTCCCATTGTCTAGGTCGTCATGGCATCTCTAACGACGTGTGGTTTTTAGTCTAGCTGATCCGAGCCGCAGGTGTCGGCATGGCCAGTGCGGGCTGCTGGGCAGGCAGGTGGACACATCCGTATGTTCCTGTACCAGGGTACCTGGTCGTCTGGTAAATGGACAAACTCTTCTTGCGGCGGGTGTCTGGGCCGTGACCCTCTAGGCCAAGCGCGAGAGGTGAAGGACGGGAGGCTGGTCTTCCATTCTCCCACTTCACTACGCATATCAAACAAAAACAAAACAAACATAGATATACTAACACCTGGAGAACTTTGTTCTCTGGATCCTGTTAATGTTTCAAGATATTTTCACCATCGCTTCATTGCTATGCTACATTTTATTTGTAATAAAACTGTTCCTCCCCTTGGAGAAGTGCAACACTTCTTTTGGAGAAAAGAATACCAAACCAGAGGAGCACCACATATCCACATGCTTTTATGGATTAAAGATGCTCCGAAATTTGGTCAAGACAGTGATGCCACTGTTTTACAGTTTATTGAAAAATGTGTCACTTGTGAAATTCCATCAGAATCCACAAATAGTGAACTTCATGCACAAAGTTTACAATTTCAAAGACACAAATGTGGCAAATATTGTCGTCACAAATACAAAAACAAAGGGAAATACTACAACAAATGCCGATTTGGTTTCCCTAGAGCAGTTACAAATACAGGTCAAGTGAACAACCTCATGTCTTCAGTTAGACATAGTGTTAAAGGTAAATCACCTAAAAATGCATATTACATAAAAAGAAAAGAAGAATGCAATCATTGCCCACTTATGGAATGCAAACATAGATGTGCAGTACATTGCAGACTATTCTACTGCAGTTGCACGATATGTCACAGCATACTTAACCAAAGCAGAAAAGACAGAGCTGCAAGACCTCTGGAATGACCTGTCATCAGATAAAACAGTGTCTCAGAAATTATACAGCTTGGGCATAAAAATGCTCTCCCATAGAGAATGTGGATCCTATGAAGCAGCTGATAGTTTAACTGGTACTGCATTGTATGGTAAAT
Organism: Ambystoma mexicanum; assembly: GCF_040938575.1. Lineage (NCBI taxonomy): Eukaryota > Metazoa > Chordata > Amphibia > Caudata > Ambystomatidae > Ambystoma > Ambystoma mexicanum. The sequence continues at coordinate 819,284,406 of NC_090928.1, read as the reverse complement.
CTGAAAATATAGTATGGCTTAGTGTTGGTCCAGCTAAATCTAGAAAAAGAGTTCTAAAATCATATGAAGATATAGAAACAATAGCCAAACATGATCCCAACAGCCAAGATATTTTAAAAAAAACAATTTATTGGACACATACTACCCAAACAGGAGTACCACTTTGGAAACCATGTGTCTATAGCACATAGCTCAAAACTACACATACAAAAATAATATAAAACCTGATGAAAAAAAGGTAAATACAGAGTGACAAACTGTGAAGGCAGCTTAGTAAAACTCACCAAACCAAATTTAATTAATCAAATCAAATTGTCATTAAAGAATCCTCAACATAAAGAAGTATATTACATGTCCCTGTTACAACTCTTTAAACCATGGAGAAAAGAAGAAGAAATACTAGATAACTATGACTCATATGAAGACGCTTTCAAAGCAAATGGAAACACTATAACTGATGTAAACTAGATAAGGACACTCCTGACAGGAGTCAACCTTCTGTAACAGGAAGCCAAGAACCACTGGGAGAACCACTAATAACAAATGAGGCAGAATTAGCTATGATAGAAGTAGAAAACACCATGTGTCAGCATGAAGATAAAGAAGTTTAACTATACTACAATCAAAACTAAACAATGAGCAAAGTAGCATGTTTCAAGAAGTAACAAAAGAAATTTCACATGGTGTACAACATGAAAACAAAGAATGCACCTGCCAAAATTACAAACCTATACTACTGTATGTCAGTGGTGAAGCTGGTTCTGGCAAAACATTCCTAATCAAAATCATCAGTAAGTTCCTTCAACAATTGACAAACAACAAACTGTAAGCTGTTGTCACTGCCCCCACAGGTTTAGCTGCCTACAACATAGGTGATGTCACTTTACACCGATTACTACTCCTGCCAAGTAGAACACCAAAACAAATTAGACTATTACAAACTTTCTACAGAAGCTGCAATGGAACTACGCAGAGTATTGAAACAAATGAAAATGCTACTAATAGATGATATGAGCATGGTGTCCAACCTTATGTTGGCTTTGATTCACCTCAGATTACAAGAAGTACTCAAAACAAACTATGAAGAGCTCTTTTCAGGAAAACACATTATTGTTTTCCCAGATCTTCTTCAATTGACACCAGTAAAAGGTGAGCCTATTTTTAAAACATTACGACACAAACTCTGCCATAAAACTGCTGACAGCATTAGAAATGTCAACGTTTGGCAACATTTCTAATACAGAGAATTAACAGAAAACATGTGGCAATCTGCAGATCTCACTTTTGCCAACATCTTAAAAAGTATCACAGTTGGTATACTTTCTAAAGAAGCAGAAGCAATATTGAACACCCAGCACATTCATGCATTTTATGGTGATAATTCATGTGCTATAGATGTTATGGAACAATTAGCCCATACAAATTTCAATTGTATGGCCTTAATGCCAACTCTTGCAAGCTGTTTCAAATTCAATGAAATAATGTTAAGCAAAGAAATGCAACCAATGATGGAAATTAGCGCCACAGTCAAACTAGATATACATGGTATGACAGTACCTATGTGTGACCAAGCCACAACAAGACTAAATAGTTTAGAAAAATCAATCTCAGACACAGCAGGCTTGGAAAAGATATTAAAATTATCCTTAAATTGCAGAGTGATGCTTAAACGTAACCTTGACGTGGACCAAGGACTAGTTAATGGAGCACTGGGTACAGTTGTTGGCTTTCAAACATACCCACGTGACAAGAAAATTCAGTTTGTCAATATTCTCTTTGACAAACTTTCAGAAGTAAAAAGGATAGGACGCTCAACAGCTCGATTCCTTCTCTTCAAAGACATGTATGTACGCAGAGAACAATGTTCTCTGACTCTTGCATACGCAGTCACCATTCATAAATCACAAGGTCCTACCCTAGACAAAGCAATGATAGACATTGGTAACACAGTCTTTAAAGAAGGCATGAGCTACGTAGCACTATCACGCTTACGTACACTTGACGGTCTATTTCTAATCAACTTTGATGCAAGTAAAGTAAACGCTGATATTCCTTGCATTTTAGAATACAATAGACTTCGCTCACTATACACCACCCATCTAAACACATATTCTGTACCACAAAAAGTAAAACGTTGTAAAAGAAAACTAAATGCAACAGGATGTCACTGCAAATCTTCCAAAGAGAGTAAAAGAAACTAAAACTTCATCAAGTACCACAAATATAAAAGAACCCATTAGGGAAAGTAAACCAGGTACTTCATCAAAGAAGGAAGACAAACTAAAAAAAAAATCAATCAGATACAGAACTACCTGGTCCATTTAAACTCTCAAATATAGTTGGAGTAAGTTGCTACGCAAATGTAGCAATGAATATTTTATTTCAATTGCCACCAATTGTTGACAAAATTTACTTACACAGTACAGACCAATTGTGTTTGCAAATGTTAGTACTTCACAGAAATGCAACAAACATCCTGATAACACGTATCGTGTTTATGGAATAAGACAACAATTGGACTACTGTGCTGGAATGGTTAAATTCACTATAAAGTCACAGGAAGATCCACATGAATTACTAATGTACTTACTACAAGTACTGGAAAATAAAAACATACCTATAAATGAAATCTTTCAGATTTCATACATGTGGAAACATACATGCAACAATGTAACACAAGAACAAATCCCCAATGAGCGCTTCATATATATATATCAATACCTAAATGTGAATCCATTCCATTTCAGCATCTTGTACAAAATGCAAACTATGGTACATTATGTACTACCTGCAATTCGGATAATCGCTCCACCTTACTACTACAAACACATAGTAAATACGTAATGCTAATGCTTCTACGTTACAATGCAGATGGTACCAAAAACAACTGCAAGCTGACTGGATTCACACCTGGTCATTTATCACTTGGTAAGAAAACCTTCACAATAAAAGGTATAATCTACCACGAAGGAGCCACAACCAATTCAGGGCACTACACTGCATATATAAAAAAGAAATGAGGATGGTTTGAATGTACCATTACTCTAAAGCAGAGATTACCAGCAAATCTTTCAAATGCTTATTTAATGTTCTTAAAACCAACATTTAATAACTAAACTGTACTTAAACCTTAAGTAAACTTGTAGTAAAAAAATATAAACTGTTAGAATATTCCAAAAGCTATCTAACTGCCCAAAGATTCTACAACTAATCAGATAAATGAATAACACTAAATTAGATTAAAAAAATAGACAGAATACGCCAATTGGTATCTAACTGTCGCAAAATTATACAATATCCAAACAGATAAATCAATACCACTAAAATATATAAAAAAAATAGACAGTTAGAATATGCCTACTGGTATCTAACTGCTCCAAAATTTTACAATATCCAATCAAATAAATGATATGATACTGCTCCAAAAAACTGCAACAAGCCAATATATACAGCATAAGCCAGAAACAAGTGAACACTGAAAACAAACAAACAAATAAACTGTAGCATAACAGAAAAAGTTTTTTTTTTTTTTTATCCAAAATGGATTTCTGTATATGAGGGTCAAAACAAAAAAAAAATGATTCAATGTAATAAGTCATTACAAAATACCAATACTAAAATGGTATGCACCCAAAACTCTATGCCCTGGCCACAACCACCTCAGCGTATTACACCCATAGAGTCAAACATTTCAACTATGGCCTATGGGAACTTTTAATGTCCGCAGACATAATGAGTGTTCTTAGAACACTTTCAACTTGCCAGCGAACAATACAGAGAGCATCCTCAGGACACCCCCATTTTGTTTATTTACGAACATTATAGGACACCGCGAGTGTTCTTAGAACACATTCAACTTGCCACCGAACAATACGGACACCGTCCTCAGGACACCCCCATTTTGTTTATTTACGAACATTTCAGGACACCGCGAGTGTTCTTACAACACATTCAACTTGCTAAAGAACAATACGGACAGCGTCCTCAGAACACCCCCATTTTGTTAATTTACGAACATTTAACGGACACCACGAGTGTTCTTAGAACACTTTCAACTTGCCAGCGAACAATATGGACAGCGTCCTCAGAAAACCCCCATTATGCTGATTTACGAACATTTCAGGACACCGCAAGTGTTCTTAGAACACATTCAACTTGCCAGAGAACAATACAGACAGCGTCCTCAAGACACTCTCATTTTGTTCATTTACGAACATTTAGCGGACACCACGAGTGATCTTAGAACACATTCAACTTGCCAAAGAACAATACAGGCAGCGTCCTGAGAACACCCCCATTTTGTTAATTTACGAACATTTAACGGACACCATGAGTGTTCTTAGAATACTTTCAACTTGCCAGCGAACAATACGGACAGCGTCCTCAGAACACCCCCATTTTGTTAATTTACGAACATTTCAGGACACCACAAGTGTTCTTAGAACACATTCAACTTGCCAGAGAACAATACGGACAGCGTCCTCAGGACACCCCCATTTTGGTAATTTACGAATATTTAGCGGACACCGCAAGTGTTCTTAGAACACATTCAACTTGCCACTGAACAATAACGACACCGTCCTCAGGACACCCACATTTTGTTTATTTTCGAACATTTCAGGACACCGCGAGTGTTCTTACAAGACATTCAACTTGCCAAAGAACAATACGGACAGCGTCCTCAGAACACCCCCATTTTGTTAATTTACGACATTTAACGGACACCACAAGTGTTCTTAGAATACTTTCAACTTGCCAGCGAACAATACGGACAGCGTCCTCAGAACAACCCCATTTTGTTAATTTACGAACATTTCAGGACACCGCAAGTGTTCTTAGAACACATTCAACTTGCCAGGGAACAATACTGACAGCATCCTCAGGACACCCCCATTTTGTTAATTTACGAACATTTCAGGACACCGCGAGTGTTCTTAGAACACATTCAACTTGCCACCGAACAATGCGACACCGTCCTCAGGACACCCCCATTTTGTTTATTTACGAACATTTCAGGACACCGCAAGTGTTCTTAGAACACATTCAACTTGCCAGCGAACAATACGGACAGCGTCCTCAGAACACCCCCATTTTGTTAATTTACAAACATTTAACGGACACCACGAGTGTTCTTAGAACACTTTCAACTTGCCAGCGAACAATATAGACAGCGTCCTCAGAACACCCCCATTTTGTTAATTTGCGAACATTTCAGGACACCGCAAGTGTTCTTAGAACACATTCAACTTGCCAGAGAACAATACGGACAGCCTCTTCAGGACACCCCCATTTTGTTAATTTACGAACATTTAGCGGACACCACGAGTGATCTTAGAACACATTCAACTTGCCACTGAACAATACGGACACCATCCTCAGGACACCCCCATTTTGTTTATTTACAAACATTTCAGGACACCACGAGTGTTCTTAGAACACATTCAACTTGCCAAAGAACAATACGGACAGCGTCCTCGGAATACCCCCATTTTGTTAATTTACGAACATTTAGCGGACACCGCGAGTGTTCTTAGAACACATTCAACTTGCCACCGAACAATACGGACACTGTCCTCAGGACACCCCCATTTTGTTTATTTACGAACATTTCTGGACACCACGAGTGTTCTTAGAAAACATTCAACTTGCCAAAGAACAATACGGACAGCGTCTTCAGAACACCCCCAGTTTGTTAATTTACAACATTTAACGGACACCACGAGTGTTCTTAGAATACTTTCAACTTGCCAGTGAACAATACGGACAGCGTCCTCAGAACAGCCCCATTTTGTTAATTTACGAACATTTCAGGACACTGCAAGTTTTCCTAGAACACATTCAACTTGCCAGAGAACAATACGGATAGCGTCCTCAGGACACCCCCATTTTGTTAATTTACGAACATTTAGCGAAACCCACAAGTGATCTTAGAACACTTTCAACTTGCCACCGAACCATACAGACACTATCCTCAGGACACCCCCATTTTGTTTATTTACGAACATTTCAAGACACTGCGAGTGTTCTTAGAACACATTCAATTTGCCAAAGAACAATACGGACAGCATCCTCAGAACACCCCCATTTTGTTAATTTACAAACATTTAACGGACACCACGTGTATTCTTAGAACACTTTAAACTTGCCAGCGAACAATACGGACAGTGTCCTCAGAACACCCCCATTTTCTTAATTTATAAACATTTCAGGACACCGCAAGTGTTCTTAGAACACATTCAACTTGCCAGCGAACAATACGGACAGCGTCCTCAGGACATCCCCATTTTGTTAATTTACGAACATTTAGCGGACACCACGAGTGATCTTAGAACACATTCAACTTGCCACCGAACAATACAGACACCATCCTCAGGACACCCCCATTTTGTTTATTTACGAACATTTCAGGACACCGCGAGTGTTCTTAGAAAACATTCAACTTGCCGAAGAACAATACGGACAGTGTCCTCAGAACATCCCCATTTTGTTCATTTACGAACATTTCAGGACACCGCAAGTGTTCTTAGAACACATTCAACTTGCCAGAGAACAATACGGACAGCCTCTTCAGGACACCCCCATTTTGTTAATTTACGAACATTTAGCGGACACCACGAGTGTTCTTAGAACACATTCAACTTGCCAAAGAACAATATGGACAGCGTCCTCAGGACACCTCCATTTTGTTAATTTACGAACATTTAGCGGACACCACGAGTGATCTTAGAACACATTCAACTTGCCACCGATCAATACAGACACCATCCTCAGGACACCCCCATTTTGTTTATTTACGAACATTTCAGGACACCGCGAGTGTTCTTAGAACACTTTCAACTTGCCAGCGAACAATACGGACAGTGTCCTCAGAACACCCCCATTTTGTTAATTTATGAACATTTCAGGACACCGCAAGTGTTCTTAGAACACATTCAACTTGCAAGTGAACAATACGGACAGCCTCCTCAGGACACCCCCTTTTTGTTAATTTACGAATATTTAGCGGACACCACAAGTGTTCTTAGAACACTTTCAACTTGCCAGCGAACAATATGGACAGCGTCCTCAGAACACCCCCATTTTGTTAATTTACGAACATTTCAGGACACCGCAAGTGTTCTTAGAACACATTCAACTTGCCAGAGAACAATACAGACAGCGTCCTCAGGACACCCCCATTTTGTTAATTTACGATTATTTAGCGGACACCACGAGTGATCTTAGAACACATTCAACTTGCCACCGAACAATACGGACACCATCCTCAGGACACCCCCATTTTGTTTATTTACAAACATTTCAGGACACCGCAAGTGTTCTTAGAACACATTCAACTTGCCAAAGAACAATACGGACAGCGTCCTCGGAATACCCCCATTTTGTTAATTTACGAACATTTAGCGGACACCGCGAGTGTTCTTAAAACACATTCAACTTGCCACCGAACAATACGGACACCGTCCTCTGGACACCCAATTTTGTTAATTTACGAACATTAAACGGACACCACGAGTGTTCTTAGAACACTTTCAACTTGCCAGCGAACAATACGGACAGTGTCCTCAGAACACCCCTATTTTGTTAATTTACGAACATTTCAGGACACCGCAAGTGTTCTTAGAACACAATCAACTTGCAAGTGAACAATACGGACAGCCTCCTCAGGACACCCCCATTTTGTTAATTTACGAACATTTAGCGGACACCACAAGTGTTCTTAGAAAACTTTCAACTTGCCAGCGAACAATATGGACAGTGTCCTCAGAACACCCCCATTTTGTTAATTTACGAACATTTCAGGACACCGCAAGTGTTCTTAGAACACATTCAACTTGCCAGAGAACAATACAGACAGCGTCCTCAGGACACCCCCATTTTGTTAATTTACGAATATTTAGCGGACACCACGAGTGATCTTAGAACACATTCAACTTGCCACCGAACAATACGGACACCATCCTCAGGACACCCCCATTTTGTTTATTTACAAACATTTCAGGACACCGCAAGTGTTCTTAGAACACATTCAACTTGCCAAAGAACAATACGGACAGCGTCCTCGGAATACCCCCATTTTGTTAATTTACGAACATTTAGCGGACACCGCGAGTGTTCTTAAAACACATTCAACTTGCCACCGAACAATACGGACACCATCCTCTGGACACCCCCATTTTGTTAATTTACGAACATTAAACGGACACCACGAGTGTTCTTAGAACACTTTCAACTTGCCAGCGAACAATACGGACCGTGTCCTCAGAACACCCCCATTTTGTTAATTTACGAACATTTCAGGACACCGCAAGTGTTCTTAGAACACATTCAACTTGCAAGTGAACAATACGGACAGCCTCCTCAGGACACCCCCATTTTGTTAATTTACGAACATTTAGCGGACACCACGAGTGTTCTTAGAACACTTTCAACTTGCCAGCGAACAATATGGACAGCGTCCTCAGAACACCCCCATTTTGTTAATTTACGAACATTTCAGGACACCGCAAGTGTTCTTAGAACACATTCAACTTGCAAGTGAACAATACGGACAGCCTCCTCAGGACACCCCCATTTTGTTAATTTACGAATATTTAGCGGACACCACGAGTGATCTTAGAACACATTCAACTTGCCACCGAACAATACGGACACCATCCTCAGGAAACCCCCATTTTGTTTATTTACAAACATTTCAGGACTCCGCGAGTGTTCTTAGAAAACATTCAACTTGCCAAAGAACAATACGGACAGCGTCCTCAGAACACCCCCAGTTTGTTAATTTACGAACATTTCAGGACACCACAAGTGTTCTTAGAACACATTCAACTTGCCAGAGAACAATACAGACAGCGTCCTCAGGACACCCCCATTTTGTTAATTTACGAATATTTAGCGGACACCACGAGTGATCTTAGAACACATTCAACTTGCCACTGAACAATACGGACACCATCCTCAGGACACCCCCATTTTGTTTATTTACAAACATTTCAGGACTCCGCGAGTGTTCTTAGAAAACATTCAACTTGCCAAAGAACAATACGGACAGCGTCCTCAGAACACCCCCAGTTTGTTAATTTACGAACATTTCAGGACACCGCAAGTGTTCTTAGAACACATTCAACTTGCCAGAGAACAATACGGACAGCGTCCTCAGGACACCCCCATTTTGTTAATTTAGGAATATTTAGCGGAACCCACGAGTGATCTTAGAACACATTCAACTTGCCACCGAACAATACAGACACCATCCTCAGGACACCCCCATTTTGTTTTTTTTTACGAACATTTCAGGACACTGCGAGTGTTCTTAGAACACATTCAACTTGCCAAAGAACAATACGGACAGCATCCTCAGAACACCCCCATTTTGTTAATTTACGAACATTTCAGGACACCGCAAGTGTTCTTAGAACACTTTCAACTTGCCAGCGAACAATACGGACAGCGTCCTCAGAACACCCCCATTTTGTTAATTTACGAACATTTCAGGACATCGCGAGTGTTCTTAGAACACATTCAACTTGCCAAAGAACAATACGGACAGCGTCCTCAGAACACCCCCATTTTGTTAATTTACAAACATTTAACGGACACCACGAGTGTTCTTAGAACACTTGCAACTTGCCAGCAAACAATATGGACAACGTCCTCAGAACACCCCCATTTTGTTAATTTACGAACATTTCAGGACACCGCAAGTGTTCTTAGAACACATTAAACATGCCAGAGAACAATACAGACAGCTTCCTCAGAACACCCCCATTTTGTTAATTTACGAACATTTAGCGGACACCACGAGTGATCTTAGAACGCATTCAACTTGCCACCGAACAATACGGACAGCGTCCTCAGAACACCCCCAGTTTGTTAATTTACGAACATTTCAGGACACCGCAAGTGTTCTTAGAACACATTCAACTTGCCAGAGAACAATACAGACAGCGTCCTCAGGACACCCCCATTTTGTTAATTTACGAATATTTAGCGGACACCACGAGTGATCTTAGAACACATTCAACTTGCCACTGAACAATACGGACACCATCCTCAGGACACCCCCATTTTGTTTATTTACAAACATTTCAGGACTCCGCGAGTGTTCTTAGAAAACATTCAACTTGCCAAAGAACAATACGGACAGCGTCCTCAGAACACCCCCAGTTTGTTAATTTACGACATTTAACAGACACCACAAGTGTTCTTAGAATACTTTCAACTTGCCAGCGAACAATACGGACAGCGTCCTCAGAACACCCCCATTTTGTTAATTTACGAACATTTCAGGACACCGCAAGTGTTCTTAGAACACATTCAACTTGCCAGAGAACAATACGGACAGCGTCCTCAGGACACCCCCATTTTGTTAATTTACGAATATTTAGCGGAACCCACGAGTGATCTTAGAACACATTCAACTTGCCACCGAACAATACAGACACCATCCTCAGGACACCCCCATTTTGGTTTTTTTTACGAACATTTCAGGACACTGCGAGTGTTCTTAGAACACATTCAACTTGCCAAAGAACAATACGGACAGCATCCTCAGAACACCCCCATTTTGTTAATTTACGAACATTTCAGGACACCGCAAGTGTTCTTAGAACACATTCAACGTGCCAGAGAACAATATGGACAGCGTCCTCAGGACACCCCCATTTTGTTAATTTACGAACATTTATCGGACACCACGAGTGTTCTTAGAACACTTTCAACTTGCCAGCGAACAATACGGACAGCGTCCTCAGAACACCCGCATTTTGTTAATTTACGAACATTTCAGGACATCGCGAGTGTTCTTAGAACACATTCAACTTGCCAAAGAACAATACGGACAGCGTCCTCAGAACACCCCCATTTTGTTAATTTACAAACATTTAATGGACACCACGAGTGTTCTTAGAACACTTGCAACTTGCCAGCAAACAATATGGACAACGTCCTCAGAACACCCCCATTTTGTTAATTTACGAACATTTCAGGACACCGCAAGTGTTCTTAGAACACATTAAACTTGCCAGAGAACAATACAGACAGCTTCCTCAGAACACCCCCATTTTGTTAATTTACGAACATTTAGCGGACACCACGAGTGATCTTAGAACGCATTCAACTTGCCACCGAACAATACGGACACCATCCTCAGGACACCCCCATTTTGTTTATTTGCGAACATTTCAGGACACTGCGAGTGTTCTTAGAACACATTCAACTTGCCAAAGAACAATACGGACAGCGTCCTCAGAACACCCCCATTTTGTTAATTTACGAACATTTAACGGACACCACGAGTGTTCTTAGAACACTTTCAACTTGCAAGCGAACAATACGGACAGTGTCCTCAGAATACCCCCATTTTGTTAATTTACGAACATTTCATGACACCGCAAGTGTTCTTAGAACACATTCAACTTGCCAGAGAACAATACGGACAGCGTCCTCAGGACACCCCCATTTTGTTTATTTACGAACATTTAGCAGACACCGCGAGTGTTCTTAGAACACATTCAACTTGCCACCAAACAATACGGACACCCTCCTCAGGACACCCCCATTTTGTTAATTTACGAACATTTCAGGACACCGCAAGTGTTCTTAGAACACATTAAACTTGCCAGAGAACAATACAGACAGCTTCCTCAGAACACCCCCATTTTGTTAATTTACGAACATTTAGCGGACACCACGAGTGATCTTAGAACGCATTCAACTTGCCACCGAACAATACGGACAGCGTCCTCAGAACACCCCCAGTTTGTTAATTTACGAACATTTCAGGACACCGCAAGTGTTCTTAGAACACATTCAACTTGCCAGAGAACAATACAGACAGCGTCCTCAGGACACCCCCATTTTGTTAATTTACGAATATTTAGCGGACACCACGAGTGATCTTAGAACACATTCAACTTGCCACTGAACAATACGGACACCATCCTCAGGACACCCCCATTTTGTTTATTTACAAACATTTCAGGACTCCGCGAGTGTTCTTAGAAAACATTCAACTTGCCAAAGAACAATACGGACAGCGTCCTCAGAACACCCCCAGTTTGTTAATTTACGACATTTAACGGACACCACAAGTGTTCTTAGAACACATTCAACTTGCCAGAGAACAATACGGACAGTGTCCTCAGGACACCCCCATTTTGTTAATTTACGAATATTTAGCGGAACCCACGAGTGATCTTAGAACACATTAAACTTGCCACCGAACAATACAGACACCATCCTCAGGACACCCCCATTTTGTTTTTTTTTACGAACATTTCAGGACACTGCGAGTGTTTTTAGAACACATTCAACTTGCCAAAGAACAATACGGACAGCATCCTCAGAACACCCCCATTTTGTTAATTTACGAACATTTCAGGACACTGCAAGTGTTCTTAGAACACATTCAACGTGCCAGAGAACAATATGGACAGCGTCCTCAGGACACCCCCATTTTGTTAATTTACGAACATTTATCGGACACCACGAGTGTTCTTAGAACACTTTCAACTTGCCAGCGAACAATACGGACAGCGTCCTCAGAACACCCCCATTTTGTTAATTTACGAACATTTCAGGACATCGCGAGTGTTCTTAGAACACATTCAACTTGCCAAAGAACAATACGGACAGCGTCCTCAGAACACCCCCATTTTGTTAATTTACAAACATTTAACGGACACCACGAGTGTTCTTAGAACACTTGCAACTTGCCAGCAAACAATATGGACAACGTCCTCAGAACACCCCCATTTTGTTAATTTACGAACATTTCAGGACACCGCAAGTGTTCTTAGAACACATTAAACTTGCCAGAGAACAATACAGACAGCTTCCTCAGAACACCCCCCTTTTGTTAATTTACGAACATTTAGCGGACACCACGAGTGATCTTAGAACGCATTCAACTTGCCACCGAACAATACGGACACCATCCTCAGGACACCCCCATTTTGTTTATTTGCGAACATTTCAGGACACTGCGAGTGTTCTTAGAACACATTCAACTTGCCAAAGAACAATACGGACAGCGTCCTCAGAACACCCCCATTTTGTTAATTTACGAACATTTAACGGACACCACGAGTGTTCTTAGAACACTTTCAACTTGCCAGCGAACAATACGGACAGTGTCCTCAGAATACCCCCATTTTGTTAATTTACGAACATTTCATGACACCGCAAGTGTTCTTAGAACACATTCAACTTGCCAGAGAACAATACGGACAGCGTCCTCAGGACACCCCCATTTTGTTTATTTACGAACATTTAGCAGACACCGCGAGTGTTCTTAGAACACATTCAACTTGCCACCAAACAATACGGACACCCTCCTCAGGACACCCCCATTTTGTTTATTTACGAACATTTCAGGACACCGCGACTGTTTTTAGAACACATTCAACTTGCCAAAGAACAATACGGACAGCGTCCTCAGAACACCCCTATTTTGTTAATTTACAACATTTAACAGACACCAGAAGTGTTCTTAGAATACTTTCAACTTGCCAGCGAACAATACGGACAGCGTCCTCAGTACACCCCCATTTCGTTAATTTACAAACATTTAGCGGACACCACGAGTGATCTTAGAACACATTCAACTTGCCACCGAACAATACAGACACCATCCTCATGACACCCCCATTTTGTTAATTTACGAACATTTCAGGACACCGCAAGTGTTCTTAGAACACATTCAACTTGCCAGAGAACAATACGGACAGCGTCCTCAGGACACCCCCATTTTGTGAATTTACGAACACTTAGCGGACACCACGAGTGATCTTAGAACACATTCAACTTGCCACCGAACAATACAGACACCATACTCAGGACACACCCATTTTGTTTACTTACGAACATTTCAGGACACTGCGAGTGTTCTTAGAACACATTCAACTTGCCAGAGAACAATACGGACAGCGTCCTCAGGACACGCCCATTTTGTTAATTTACGAACATTTAGCGGACACCACGAGTGTTCTTAGAACACTTTCAACTTGCCAGCGAACAATACGGACAGCGTCCTCAGAACACCCCCATTTTGTTTATTTACGAACATTTCAGGACACCGCGAGTGTTCGTAGAACACATTCAACTTGCCACTGAACAATAACAACACCGTCCTCAGGACACCCCCATTTTGTTTATTTACGAACATTTCAGGACACCGCGAGTGTTCTAACAACATATTCAACTTGCCAAAGAACAATACGGACAGCGTCCTCAGAACACCCCCATTTTGTTAATTTACGACATTAAACGGACACCACGAGTGTTCTTAGAACACTTTCAACTTGCCAGCGAACAATACGGACCGTGTCCTCAGAACACCCCCATTTTGTTAATTTACGAACATTTCAGGACACCGCAAGTGTTCTTAGAACACATTCAACTTGCAAGTGAACAATACGGACAGCCTCCTCAGGACACCCCCATTTTGTTAATTTACGAACATTTAGCGGACACCACGAGTGTTCTTAGAACACTTTCAACTTGCCAGCGAACAATATGGACAGCCTCCTCAGAACACCCCCATTTTGTTAATTTACGAACATTTCAGGACATCGCAAGTGTTCTTAGAACACATACAACTTTCCAGAGAACAATACAGACAGCGTCCTCAGGACACCCCCATTTTGTTAATTTACGAATATTTAGCGGACACCACGAGTGATCTTAGAACACATTCAACTTGCCACCGAACAATACGGACACCATCCTCAGGAAACCCCCATTTTGTTTATTTACAAACATTTCAGGACTCCGCAAGTGTTCTTAGAAAACATTCAACTTGCCAAAGAACAATACGGACAGCGTCCTCAGAACACCCCCAGTTTTTAATTTACGAACATTTCAGGACACCGCAAGTGTTCTTAGAACACATTCAACTTGCCAGAGAACAATACAGACAGCGTCCTCAGGACACCCCCATTTTGTTAATTTACGAATATTTAGCGGACACCACGAGTGATCTTAGAACACATTCAACTTGCCACTGAACAATACGGACACCATCCTCAGGACACCCCCATTTTGTTTATTTACAAACATTTCAGGACTCCGCGAGTGTTCTTAGAAAACATTCAACTTGCCAAAGAACAATACGGACAGCGTCCTCAGAACACCCCAAGTTTGTTAATTTACGACATTTAACGGACACCACAAGTGTTCTTAGAATACTTTCAACTTGCCAGCGAACAATACGGACAGCGTCCTCAGAACACCCCCATTTTGTTAATTTACGAACATTTCAGGACACCGCAAGTGTTCTTAGAACACATTCAACTTGCCAGAGAATAATACGGACAGCGTCCTCAGGACACCCCCATTTTGTTAATTTAGGAATATTTAGCGGAACCCACGAGTGATCTTAGAACACATTCAACTTGCCACCGAACAATACAGACACCATCCTCAGGACACCCCCGTTTTGGTTTTTTTTACGAACATTTCAGGACACTGCGAGTGTTCTTAGAACACATTCAACTTGCCAAAGAACAATACGGACAGCATCCTCAGAACACCCCCATTTTGTTAATTTACGAACATTTCAGGACACCGCAAGTGTTCTTAGAACACATTCAACGTGCCAGAGAACAATATGGACAACGTCCTCAGGACACCCCCATTTTGTTAATTTACGAACATTTATCGGACACCACGAGTGTTCTTAGAACACTTTCAACTTGCCAGCGAACAATACGGACAGCGTCCTCAGAACACCCCCATTTTGTTAATTTACGAACATTTCAGGACATCGCGAGTGTTCTTAGAACACATTCAACTTGCCAAAGAACAATACGGACAGCGTCCTCAGAACACCCCCATTTTGTTAATTTACAAACATTTAACGGACACCACGAGTGTTCTTAGAACACTTGCAACTTGCCAGCAAACAATATGGACAACGTCCTCAGAACACCCCCATTTTGTTAACTTACGAACATTTCAGGACACCGCAAGTGTTCTTAGAACACATTAAACTTGCCAGAGAACAATACAGACAGCTTCCTCAGAACACCCCCATTTTGTTAATTTACGAACATTTAGCGGACACCACGAGTGATCTTAGAACGCATTCAACTTGCCACCGAACAATACGGACAGCGTCCTCAGAACACCCCCAGTTTGTTAATTTACGAACATTTCAGGACACCGCAAGTGTTCTTAGAACACATTCAACTTGCCAGAGAACAATACAGACAGCGTCCTCAGGACACCCCCATTTTGTTAATTTACGAATATTTAGCGGACACCACGAGTGATCTTAGAACACATTCAACTTGCCACTGAACAATACGGACACCATCCTCAGGACACCCCCATTTTGTTTATTTACAAACATTTCAGGACTCCGCGAGTGTTCTTAGAAAACATTCAACTTGCCAAAGAACAATACGGACAGCGTCCTCAGAACACCCCCAGTTTGTTAATTTACGACATTTAACGGACACCACAAGTGTTCTTAGAATACTTTCAACTTGCCAGCGAACAATACGGACAGCGTCCTCAGAACACCCCCATTTTGTTAATTTACGAACATTTCAGGACACCGCAAGTGTTCTTAGAACACATTCAACTTGCCAGAGAACAATACGGACAGCGTCCTCAGGACACCCCCATTTTGTTAATTTACGAATATTTAGCGGAACCCACGAGTGATCTTAGAACACATTCAACTTGCCACCGAACAATACAGACACCATCCTCAGGACACCCCCATTTTGGTTTTTTTTACGAACATTTCAGGACACTGCGAGTGTTCTTAGAACACATTCAACTTGCCAAAGAACAATACGGACAGCATCCTCAGAACACCCCCATTTTGTTAATTTACGAACATTTCAGGACACCGCAAGTGTTCTTAGAACACATTCAACGTGCCAGAGAACAATATGGACAGCGTCCTCAGGACACCCCCATTTTGTTAATTTACGAACATTTATCGGACACCACGAGTGTTCTTAGAACACTTTCAACTTGCCAGCGAACAATACGGACAGCGTCCTCAGAACACCCCCATTTTGTTAATTTACGAACATTTCAGGACATCGCGAGTGTTCTTAGAACACAATGGGCCTCATTCCGAGTATGGCGTTAAGGGATAGCGGCCACCGCTAACGAGAGCGGTGGCGGTAATCCCTTACCGCCATACTCCGAGTTCCCTTAGCGCCATGGTGCTTTTAACACCTGCTTTTAGCAGGCGTTAAATACCATGGCGCTAAGGGACCTTGATGTTAATTACGCCACCGTAATTTACGGTGGCGTAATTGACGCCTTCCCCACTCCCATTATGCCCTATGGGGCGAGAATGGGAATGGGGAAGGGTAAATGGGGATTGGGGAATTACCGCCCCGCCAACCTTGGAATGGGGCGGTAATTCCGCCAACCACCAAGGCGCTGCCGGTCCGGGTACGGCGTCAACCAAGGCGTTAATAGCGCCATTGGTTAGCGCCGTACTCGGAATGAGGCCCATTCAACTTGCCAAAGAACAATACGGACAGCGTCCTCAGAACACCCCCATTTTGTTAATTTACAAACATTTAACGGACACCACGAGTGTTCTTAGAACACTTGCAACTTGCCAGCAAACAATATGGACAACGTCCTCAGAGCACCCCCATTTTGTTAATTTACGAACATTTCAGGACACCGCAAGTGTTCTTAGAACACATTAAACTTGCCAGAGAACAATACAGACAGCTTCCTCAGAACACCCCCATTTTGTTAATTTACGAACATTTAGCGGACACCACGAGTGATCTTAGAACGCATTCAACTTGCCACCGAACAATACGGACACCATCCTCAGGACACCCCCATTTTGTTTATTTGCGAACATTTCAGGACACTGCGAGTGTTCTTAGAACACATTCAACTTGCCAAAGAACAATACGGACAGCGTCCTCAGAACACCCCCATTTTGTTAATTTACGAACATTTAACGGACACCACGAGTGTTCTTAGAACACTTTCAACTTGCAAGCGAACAATACGGACAGTGTCCTCAGAATACCCCCATTTTGTTAATTTACGAACATTTCATGACACCGCAAGTGTTCTTAGAACACATTCAACTTGCCAGAGAACAATACGGACAGCGTCCTCAGGACACCCCCATTTTGTTTATTTACGAACATTTAGCAGACACCGCGAGTGTTCTTAGAACACATTCAACTTGCCACCAAACAATACGGACACCCTCCTCAGGACACCCCCATTTTGTTAATTTACGAACATTTCAGGACACCGCAAGTGTTCTTAGAACACATTCAACTTGCCAGAGAACAATACAGACAGCGTCCTCAGGACACCCCCATTTTGTTAATTTACGAATATTTAGCGGACACCACGAGTGATCTTAGAACACATTCAACTTGCCACTGAACAATACGGATACCATCCTCAGGACACCCCCATTTTGTTTATTTACAAACATTTCAGGACTCCGCGAGTGTTCTTAGAAAACATTCAACTTGCCAAAGAACAATACGGACAGCGTCCTCAGAACACCCCTAGTTTGTTAATTTACGACATTTAACGGACACCACAAGTGTTCTTAGAATACTTTCAACTTGCCAGCGAACAATACGGACAGCGTCCTCAGAACACCCCCATTTTGTTAATTTACGAACATTTCAGGACACCGCAAGTGTTCTTAGAACACATTCAACTTGCCAGAGAACAATACGGACAGCGTCCTCAGGACACCCCCATTTTGTTAATTTAGGAATATTTAGCGGAACCCACGAGTGATCTTAGAACACATTCAACTTGCCACCGAACAATACAGACACCATCCTCAGGACACCCCCGTTTTGTTTTTTTTTTACGAACATTTCAGGACACTGCGAGTGTTCTTAGAACACATTCAACTTGCCAAAGAACAATACGGACAGCATCCTCAGAACACCCCCATTTTGTTAATTTACGAACATTTCAGGACACCGCAAGTGTTCTTAGAACACATTCAACGTGCCAGAGTACAATATGGACAGCGTCCTCAGGACACCCCCATTTTGTTAATTTACGAACATTTATCGGACACCACGAGTGTTCTTAGAACACTTTCAACTTGCCAGCGAACAATACGGACAGCGTCCTCAGAACACACCCATTTTGTTAATTTACGAACATTTCAGGACATCGCGAGTGTTCTTAGAACACATTCAACTTGCCAAAGAACAATACGGACAGCGTCCTCAGAACACCCCCATTTTGTTAATTTACAAACATTTAACGGACACCACGAGTGTTCTTAGAACACTTGCAACTTGCCAGCAAACAATATGGACAACGTCCTCAGAACACCCCCATTTTGTTAACTTACGAACATTTCAGGACACCGCAAGTGTTCTTAGAACACATTAAACTTGCCAGAGAACAATACAGACAGCTTCCTCAGAACACCCCCATTTTGTTAATTTACGAACATTTAGCGGACACCACGAGTGATCTTAGAACGCATTCAACTTGCCACCGAACAATACGGACAGCGTCCTCAGAACACCCCCAGTTTGTTAATTTACGAACATTTCAGGACACCGCAAGTGTTCTTAGAACACATTCAACTTGCCAGAGAACAATACAGACAGCGTCCTCAGGACACCCCCATTTTGTTAATTTACGAATATTTAGCGGACACCACGAGTGATCTTAGAACACATTCAACTTGCCACTGAACAATACGGACACCATCCTCAGGACACCCCCATTTTGTTTATTTACAAACATTTCAGGACTCCGCGAGTGTTCTTAGAAAACATTCAACTTGCCAAAGAACAATACGGACAGCGTCCTCAGAACACCCCCAGTTTGTTAATTTACGACATTTAACGGACACCACAAGTGTTCTTAGAATACTTTCAACTTGCCAGCGAACAATACGGACAGCGTCCTCAGAACACCCCCATTTTGTTAATTTACGAACATTTCAGGACACCGCAAGTGTTCTTAGAACACATTCAACTTGCCAGAGAACAATACGGACAGCGTCCTCAGGACACCCCCATTTTGTTAATTTACGAATATTTAGCGGAACCCACGAGTGATCTTAGAACACATTCAACTTGCCACCGAACAATACAGACACCATCCTCAGGACACCCCCATTTTGGTTTTTTTTACGAACATTTCAGGACACTGCAAGTGTTCTTAGAACACATTCAACTTGCCAAAGAACAATACGGACAGCATCCTCGGAACACCCCCATTTTGTTAATTTACGAACATTTCAGGACACCGCAAGTGTTCTTAGAACACATTCAACGTGCCAGAGAACAATATGGACAGCGTCCTCAGGACACCCCCATTTTGTTAATTTACGAACATTTATCGGACACCACGAGTGTTCTTAGAACACTTTCAACTTGCCAGCGAACAATACGGACAGCGTCCTCAGAACACCCCCATTTTGTTAATTTACGAACATTTCAGGACATCGCGAGTGTTCTTAGAACACATTCAACTTGCCAAAGAACAATACGGACAGCGTCCTCAGAACACCCCCATTTTGTTAATTTACAAACATTTAACGGACACCACGAGTGTTCTTAGAACACTTGCAACTTGCCAGCAAACAATATGGACAACGTCCTCAGAACACCCCCATTTTGTTAATTTACGAACATTTCAGGACACCGCAAGTGTTCTTAGAACACATTAAACTTGCCAGAGAACAATACAGACAGCTTCCTCAGAACACCCCCATTTTGTTAATTTACGAACATTTAGCGGACACCACGAGTGATCTTAGAACGCATTCAACTTGCCACCGAACAATACGGACACCATCCTCAGGACACCCCCATTTTGTTTATTTGCGAACATTTCAGGACACTGCGAGTGTTCTTAGAACACATTCAACTTGCCAAAGAACAATACGGACAGCGTCCTCAGAACACCCCCATTTTGTTAATTTACGAACATTTAACGGACACCACGAGTGTTCTTAGAACAATTTCAACTTGCAAGCGAACAATACGGACAGTGTCCTCAGAATACCCCCATTTTGTTAATTTACGAACATTTCATGACACCGCAAGTGTTCTTAGAACACATTCAACTTGCCAGAGAACAATACGGACAGCGTCCTCAGGACACCCCCATTTTGTTTATTTACGAACATTTAGCAGACACCGCGAGTGTTCTTAGAACACATTCAACTTGCCACCAAACAATACGGACACCCTCCTCAGGACACCCCCATTTTGTTAATTTACGAACATTTCAGTACACCGCAAGTGTTCTTAGAACACATTAAACTTGCCAGAGAACAATACAGACAGCTTCCTCAGAACACCCCCATTTTGTTAATTTACGAACATTTAGCGGACACCACGAGTGATCTTAGAACGCATTCAACTTGCCACCGAACAATACGGACAGCGTCCTCAGAACACCCCCAGTTTGTTAATTTACGAACATTTCAGGACACCGCAAGTGTTCTTAGAACACATTCAACTTGCCAGAGAACAATACAGACAGCGTCCTCAGGACACCCCCATTTTGTTAATTTACGAATATTTAGCGGACACCACGAGTGATCTTAGAACACATTCAACTTGCCACTGAACAATACGGACACCATCCTCAGGACACCCCCATTTTGTTTATTTACAAACATTTCAGGACTCCGCGAGTGTTCTTAGAAAACATTCAACTTGCCAAAGAACAATACGGACAGCGTCCTCAGAACACCCCCAGTTTGTTAATTTACGACATTTAACGGACACCACAAGTGTTCTTAGAACACATTCAACTTGCCAGAGAACAATACGGACAGCGTCCTCAGGACACCCCCATTTTGTTAATTTACGAATATTTAGCGGAACCCACGAGTGATCTTAGAACACATTCAACTTGCCACCGAACAATACAGACACCATCCTCAGGACACCCCCATTTTGGTTTTTTTTACGAACATTTCAGGACACTGCGAGTGTTCTTAGAACACATTCAACTTGCCAAAGAACAATACGGACAGCATCCTCAGAACACCCCCATTTTGTTAATTTACGAACATTTCAGGACACCGCAAGTGTTCTTAGAACACATTCAACGTGCCAGAGAACAATATGGACAGCGTCCTCAGGACACCCCCATTTTGTTAATTTACGAACATTTATCGGACACCACGAGTGTTCTTAGAACACTTTCAACTTGCCAGCGAACAATACGGACAGCGTCCTCAGAACACCCCCATTTTGTTAATTTACGAACATTTCAGGACATCGCGAGTGTTCTTAGAACACATTCAACTTGCCAAAGAACAATACGGACAGCGTCCTCAGAACACCCCCATTTTGTTAATTTACAAACATTTAACGGACACCACGAGTGTTCTTAGAACACTTGCAACTTGCCAGCAAACAATATGGACAACGTCCTCAGAACACCCCCATTTTGTTAATTTACGAACATTTCAGGACACCGCAAGTGTTCTTAGAACACATTAAACTTGCCAGAGAACAATACAGACATCTTCCTCAGAACACCCCCATTTTGTTAATTTACGAACATTTAGCGGACACCACGAGTGATCTTAGAACGCATTCAACTTGCCACCGAACAATACGGACACCATCCTCAGGACACCCCCATTTTGTTTATTTGCGAACATTTCAGGACACTGCGAGTGTTCTTAGAACACATTCAACTTGCCAAAGAACAATACGGACAGCGTCCTCAGAACACCCCCATTTTGTTAATTTACGAACATTTAACGGACACCACGAGTGTTCTTAGAACACTTTCAACTTGCAAGCGAACAATACGGACAGTGTCCTCAGAATACCCCCATTTTGTTAATTTACGAACATTTCATGACACCGCAAGTGTTCTTAGAACACATTCAACTTGCCAGAGAACAATACGGACAGCGTCCTCAGGACACCCCCATTTTGTTTATTTACGAACATTTAGCAGACACCGCGAGTGTTCTTAGAACACATTCAACTTGCCACCAAACAATACGGACACCCTCCTCAGGACACCCCCATTTTGTTTATTTACGAACATTTCAGGACACCGCGACTGTTTTTAGAACACATTCAACTTGCCAAAGAACAATACGGACAGCGTCCTCAGAACACCCCTATTTTGTTAATTTACAACATTTAACAGACACCAGAAGTGTTCTTAGAATACTTTCAACTTGCCAGCGAACAATACGGACAGCGTCCTCAGTACACCCCCATTTTGTTAATTTACAAACATTTAGCGGACACCACGAGTGATCTTAGAACACATTCAACTTGCCACCGAACAATACAGACACCATCCTCATGACACCCCCATTTTGTTAATTTACGAACATTTCAGGACACCGCAAGTGTTCTTAGAACACATTCAACTTGCCAGAGAACAATACGGACAGCGTCCTCAGGACACCCCCATTTTGTGAATTTACGAACACTTAGCGGACACCACGAGTGATCTTAGAACACATTCAACTTGCCACCGAACAATACAGACACCATACTCAGGACACACCCATTTTGTTTATTTACGAACATTTCAGGACACTGCGAGTGTTCTTAGAACACATTCAACTTGCCAGAGAACAATACGGACAGCGTCCTCAGGACACGCCCATTTTGTTAATTTACGAACATTTAGCGGACACCACGAGTGTTCTTAGAACACTTTCAACTTGCCAGCGAACAATACGGACAGCGTCCTCAGAACACCCCCATTTTGTTTATTTACGAACATTTCAGGACACCGCGAGTGTTCGTAGAACACATTCAACTTGCCACTGAACAATAACAACACCGTCCTCAGGACACCCCCATTTTGTTTATTTACGAACATTTCAGGACACCGCGAGTGTTCTAACAACATATTCAACTTGCCAAAGAACAATACGGACAGCCTCCTCAGAACACCCCCATTTTGTTAATTTACGACATTTAACGGATACCACGAGTGTTCTTAGAATACTTTCAACTTGCCAGCGAACAATATGGACAGCGGCCTCGGAACACCCCCATTTTGTTAATTTACGAACATTTCAGGAAACCGCAAGTGTTCTTAGAACACATTCAACTTGACAGAGAACAATACAGACAGCGTCCTCAGGAAACCCCATTTTGTTAATTTACGAACATTTCAGGACACCGCAAGTGTTCTTAGAACACATTCAACTTGCCACCGAACAATACGGACACCGTCCTCAGGACACCCCCATTTGGTTTATTTACGAACATTTCAGGACACTGCGAGTGTTCTTAGAACACATTCAACTTGCCAGAGAACAATACGGACAGCCTCTTCAGGACACCCCCATTTTGTTAATTTACGAACATTTAGCGGACACCACGAGTGATCTTAGAACACATTCAACTTGCCAGAGAACAATACGGACAGCGTCCTCAGGACACCCCCATTTTGTTAATTTACGAACATTTAACGGACACCACGAGTGTTCTTAGAACACTTTCAACTTGCCAGCGAACAATATAGACAGCGTCCTCAGAACACCCCCATTTTGTTAATTTGCGAACATTTCAGGACACCGCAAGTGTTCTTAGAACACATTCAACTTGCCAGAGAACAATACGGACAGCCTCTTCAGGACACCCCCATTTTGTTAATTTACGAACATTTAGCGGACACCACGAGTGATCTTAGAACACATTCAACTTGCCACTGAACAATACGGACACCATCCTCAGGACACCCCCATTTTGTTTATTTACAAACATTTCAGGACACCACGAGTGTTCTTAGAACACATTCAACTTGCCAAAGAACAATACGGACAGCGTCCTCGGAATACCCCCATTTTGGTTTTTTTTACGAACATTTCAGGACACTGCGAGTGTTCTTAGAACACATTCAACTTGCCAAAGAACAATACGGACACCATCCTCAGAACACCCCCATTTTGTTAATTTACGAACATTTCAGGACACTGCGAGTGTTCTTAGAACACATTCAACTTGCCAAAGAACAATATGGACAGCGTCCTCAGAACACCCCCATTTTGTTAATTTACGACATTTAACAGACACCAGAAGTGTTCTTAGAATACTTTCAACTTGCCAGCGAACAATACAGACAGCGTCCTCAGTACACCCCCATTTTGTTAATTTACAAACATTTAGCGGACACCACGAGTGAACTTAGAACACATTCAACTTGCCACCGAACAATACAGACACCATCCTCATGACACCCCCATTTTGTTAATTTACGAACATTTCAGGACACCGCAAGTGTTCTTAGAACACATTCAACTTGCCAGAGAACAATACGGACAGCGTCCTCAGGACACCCCCATTTTGTGAATTTACGAACACTTAGCGGACACCACGAGTGATCTTAGAACACATTCAACTTGCCACCGAACAATACAGACACCATACTCAGGACACACCCATTTTGTTTATTTACGAACATTTCAGGACACTGCGAGTGTTCTTAGAACACATTCAACTTGCCAGAGAACAATACGGACAGCGTCCTCAGGACACGCCCATTTTGTTAATTTACGAACATTTAGCGGACACCACGAGTGTTCTTGGAACACTTTCAACTTGCCAGCGAACAATACGGACAGCGTCCTCAGAACACCCCGATTTTGTTAATTTACGAACATTTCAGGACACCGCGAGTGTTCGTAGAACACATTCAACATGTCAGCGAACAATATGGACAGTGTCCTCAGGACACCCCCATTTTGTTTATTTACGAACATTTAGTGGACACCGCAAGTGTTCTTAGAACACATTCAACTTGCCACTGAACAATAACAACACCGTCCTCAGGACACCCCCATTTTGTTTATTTACGAACATTTCAGGACACCGCGAGTGTTCTAACAACATATTCAACTTGCCAAAGAACAATACGGACAGCGTCCTCAGAACACCCCCAGTTTGTTAATTTACGACATTTAACGGATACCACGAG
The DNA here is from genome assembly GCF_040938575.1 of Ambystoma mexicanum. NCBI lineage: Eukaryota > Metazoa > Chordata > Amphibia > Caudata > Ambystomatidae > Ambystoma > Ambystoma mexicanum. The sequence continues at coordinate 819,258,483 of NC_090928.1, read as the reverse complement.
TGTTCTTAGAATACTTTCAACTTGCCAGCGAACAATATGGACAGCGGCCTCAGAACACCCCCATTTTGTTAATTTACGAACATTTCAGGAAACCGCAAGTGTTCTTAGAACACATTCAACTTGACAGAGAACAATACAGACAGCGTCCTCAGGAAACCCCATTTTGTTAATTTACGAACATTTCAGGACACCGCAAGTGTTCTTAGAACACATTCAACTTGCTACCGAACAATACGGACACCGTCCTCAGGACACCCCCATTTGGTTTATTTACGAACATTTCAGGACACTGCGAGTGTTCTTAGAACACATTCAACTTGCCAGAGAACAATACGGACAGCCTCTTCCAGACACCCCCATTTTGTTAATTTACGAACATTTAGCGGACACCACGAGTGATCTTAGAACACATTCAACTTGCCAGAGAACAATACGGACAGCGTCCTCAGGACACCCCCATTTTGTTAATTTACGAACATTTAACGGACACCACGAGTGTTCTTAGAACACTTTCAACTTGCCAGCGAACAATATAGACAGCGTCCTCAGAACACCCCCATTTTGTTAATTTGCGAACATTTCAGGACACCGCAAGTGTTCTTAGAACACATTCAACTTGCCAGAGAACAATACGGACAGCCTCTTCAGGACACCCCCATTTTGTTAATTTACGAACATTTAGCGGACACCACGAGTGATCTTAGAACACATTCAACTTGCCACTGAACAATACGGACACCATCCTCAGGACACCCCCATTTTGTTTATTTACAAACATTTCAGGACACCACGAGTGTTCTTAGAACACATTCAACTTGCCAAAGAACAATACGGACAGCGTCCTCGGAATACCCCCATTTTGGTTTTTTTTACGAACATTTCAGGACACTGCGAGTGGTCTTAGAACACATTCATCTTGCCAAAGAACAATACGGACACCATCCTCAGAACACCCCCATTTTGTTAATTTACGAACATTTCAGGACACTGCGAGTGTTCTTAGAACACATTCAACTTGCCAAAGAACAATATGGACAGAGTCCTCAGAACACCCCCATTTTGTTAATTTACGACATTTAACAGACACCAGAAGTGTTCTTAGAATACTTTCAACTTGCCAGCGAACAATACGGACAGCGTCCTCAGTACACCCCCATTTTGTTAATTTACAAACATTTAGCGGACACCACGAGTGATCTTAGAACACATTCAACTTGCCACCGAACAATACAGACACCATCCTCATGACACCCCCATTTTGTTAATTTACGAACATTTCAGGACACCACAAGTGTTCTTAGAACACATTCAACTTGCCAGAGAACAATACGGACAGCGTCCTCAGGTCACCCCCATTTTGTGAATTTACGAACACTTAGCGGACACCACGAGTGATCTTAGAACACATTCAACTTGCCACCGGACAATACAGACACCATCCTCAGGACACACCAATTTTGTTTATTTACGAACATTTCAGGACACTGCGAGTGTTCTTAGAACACATTCAACTTGCCAGAGAACAATACGGACAGCGTCCTCAGGACACGCCCATTTTGTTAATTTACGAACATTTAGCGGACACCACGAGTGTTCTTAGAACACATTCAACTTGCCACTGAACAATAACAACACCATCCTCAGGACACCCCCATTTTGTTTATTTACGAACATTTCAGGACACCGCGAGTGTTCTAACAACATATTCAACTTGCCAAAGAACAATACGGACTGCGTCCTCAGAACACCCCCATTTTGTAAATTTACGACATTTAACGGATACCACGAGAGTTCTTAGAATACTTTCAACTTGCCAGCGAACAATATGGACAGCGGCCTCGAAACACCCCCATTTTGTTAATTTACGAACATTTCAGGAAACCGCAAGTGTTCTTAGAACACATTCAACTTGACAGAGAACAATACAGACAGCGTCCTCAGGAAACCCCATTTTGTTAATTTACGAACATTTCAGGACACCGCAAGTGTTCTTAGAACACATTCAACTTGCCACCGAACAATATGGACACCGTCCTCAGGACACCCCCATTTGGTTTATTTACGAACATTTCAGGACACTGCGAGTGTTCTTAGAACACATTCAACTTGCTAAAGAACAATACGGACAGCGTCCTCAGAACACCCCCATTTTGTTAATTTACGAACATTTAACGGACACCACAAGTGTTCTTAGAACACTTTCAATTTACCAGCGAACAATTTGGACAGCGTCCTCAGAACACCCCCATTTTGTTTATTTACGTACATTTCAGGACACCGCAAGTGTTCTTCGAACACATTCAACTTGCCAGAGAACAGTACAGACAGGGTCCTCAGGACACCCCCATTTTGTTAATTTACGAACATTTAGTGGACACCACGAGTGATCTTAGAACACATTCAACTTGCCACCGAACAATACGGACACCATCCTCAGGACACCCCCATTTTGTTTATTTACAAACATTTCAGGACACCACGAGTGATCTTAGAACACATTCAACTTGCCAAAGAACAATACGGACAGCGTCCTCGGAATACCCCCATTTTGTTAATTTACGAACATTTAGCGGAGACCGCGAGTGTTCTTAGAACACATTCAACTTGCCACCGAACAATACGGACACCGTCCTCAGGACACCCCCATTTTGTTTATTTACGAACATTTCAGGACACCACGAGTGTTCTTAGAACACATTCAACTTGCTAAAGAACAATACAGACAGCGTCCTCAGAACACCCCATTTTGTTAATTTACGAACATTTAACGGACACCACGAGTGTTCTTAGAACACTTTCAACTTGCCAGCGAACAATATGGACAGCGTCCTCAGAACTCCCCCATTTTGTTAATTTACAAACATTTCAGGACACCGCAAGTGTTCTTAGAACACATTCAACTTGCCAGAGAACAATACAGACAGCGTCCTCAGGACACCCCCATTTTGTTAATTTACGAACATTTAGCGGACACCACAAGTGATCTTAGAACACATTCAACTTGCCAGCTAACAATACAGACACCATCCTCAGGACACCCCCATTTTGTTTATTTACGAACATTTCAGGACACCGCGAGTGTTCTTAGAAAACATTCAACTTGCCAAAGAACAATACGGACAGTGTCCTCAGAACACCCCCATTTTCTCAATTTATGAACATTTCAGGACACCGCAAGTGTTCTTAGAACACATTCAACTTGCCAGAGAACAATACGGACAGCGTCCTCAGGACACCCCCATTTTGTGAATTTACGAACACTTAGCGGACACCACGAGTGATCTTAGAACACATTCAACTTGCCACCGAACAATACAGACACCATCCTCAGGACACACCCATTTTGTTTATTTACGAACATTTCAGGACACTGCGAGTGTTCTTAGAACACATTCAACTTGCCAGAGAACAATACGGACAGCGTCCTCAGGACACGCCCATTTTGTTAATTTACGAACATTTAGCGGACACCACGAGTGTTCTTAGAACACTTTCAACTTGCCAGCGAACAATACGGACAGCGTCCTCAGAACACCCCCATTTTGTTAATTTACGAACATTTCAGGACACCGCGAGTGTTCGTAGAACACATTCAACTTGCCACCGAACAGTACAGACACCATCCTCAGGACACACCCATTTTGTTTATTTACGAACATTTCAGGACACTGCGAGTGTTCTTAGAACACATTCAACTTGCCAGAGAACAATACGGACAGCGTCCTCAGGACACGCCCATTTTGTTAATTTACGAACACTTAGCGGACACCACAAGTGATCTTAGAACACATTCAACTTGCCAGCTAACAATACAGACACCATCCTCAGGACACCCCCATTTTGTTTATTTACGAACATTTCAGGACACCGCGAGTGTTCTTAGAAAGCATTCAACTTGCCAAAGAACAATACGGACAGTGTCCTCAGAACACCCCCATTTTCTCAATTTATGAACATTTCAGGACACCGCAAGTGTTCTTAGAACACATTCAACTTGCCAGAGAACAATACGGACAGCGTCCTCAGGACACCCCCATTTGTGAATTTACGAACACTTAGCGGACACCACGAGTGATCTTAGAACACATTCAACTTGCCACCGAACAATACAGACACCATCCTCAGGACACACCCATTTTGTTTATTTACGAACATTTCAGGACACTGCGAGTGTTCTTAGAACACATTCAACTTGCCAGAGAACAATACGGACAGCGTCCTCAGGACACGCCCATTTTGTTAATTTACGAACATTTAGCGGACACCACGAGTGTTCTTAGAACACTTATAACTTGCCAGCGAACAATACGGACAGCGTCCTCAGAACACCCCCATTTTGTTAATTTACGAACATTTCAGGACACCGCGAGTGTTCGTAGAACACATTCAACATGTCAGCGAACAATATGGACAGTGTCCTCAGGACACCCCCATTTTGTTTATTTACGAACATTTAGCGGACACCGCAAGTGTTCTTAGAACACATTCAACTTGCCACTGAACAATAACAACACCGTCCTCAGGACACCCCCATTTTGTTTATTTACGAACATTTCAGGACACCGCGAGTGTTCTAACAACATATTCAACTTGCCAAAGAACAATACGGACAGCGTCCTCAGAACACCCCCATTTTGTTAATTTACGACATTTAACGGATACCACGAGTGTTCTTAGAATACTTTCAACTTGCCAGCGGACAATATGGACAGCGGCCTCGGAACACCCCCATTTTGTTAATTTACGAACATTTCAGGAAACCGCAAGTGTTCTTAGAACACATTCAACTTGACAGAGAACAATACAGACAGCGTCCTCAGGAAACCCCATTTTGTTAATTTACGAACATTTCAGGACACCGCAAGTGTTCTTAGAACACATTCAACTTGCCACCGAACAATACGGACACCGTCCTCAGGACACCCCCATTTGGTTTATTTACGAACATTTCAGGACACTGCGAGTGTTCTTAGAACACATTCAACTTGCTAAAGAACAATACAGACAGCGTCCTCAGAACACCCCCATTTTGTTAATTTACGAACATTTAACGGACACCACGAGTGTTCTTAGAACACTTTCAACTTACCAGCGAACAATATGAACAGCGTCCTCATAACACCCCCATTTTGTTTATTTACGAACATTTCAGGACACCGCAAGTGTTCTTAGAACACATTCAACTTGCCAGAGAACAATACAGACAGCGTCCTCAGGACACCCCCATTTTGTTAATTTACGAACATTTAGCGGACACCACGAGTGATCTTAGAACACATTCAACTTGCCACCGAACAATACGGACACCATCCTCAGGACACCCCCATTTTGTTTATTTACAAACATTTCAGGACACCGCGAGTGTTCTTAGAACACATTCAACTTGCCAAAGAACAATACGGACAACGTCCTCGGAATACCCCCATTTTGTTAATTTACGAACATTTAGCGGAGACCGCGAGTGTTCTTAGAACACATTCAACTTGCCACCGAACAATACGGACACCGTCCTCAGGATACCCCCATTTTGTTTATTTACGAACATTTCAGGACACCGTGAGTGTTCTTAGAACACATTCAACTTGCTAAAGAACAATACAGACAGCGTCCTCAGAACACCCCCATTTTGTTAATTTACGGACATTTAACGGACACCACGAGTGTTCTTAGAACACTTTCAACTTGCCAGCGAACAATATGGACAGCGTCCTCAGAACTCCCCCATTTTGTTAATTTACGGACATTTAACGGACACCACGAGTGTTCTCAGAACACTTTCAACTTGCCAGCGAACAATACAGACAGCGTCCTCAGGAAACCCCATTTTGTTAATTTACGAACATTTCAGGACACCGCAAGTGTTCTTAGAACACATTCAACTTGTCACCGAACAATATGGACACCGTCCTCAGGACACCCCCATTTGGTTTATTTACGAACATTTCAGGACACTGCGAGTGTTCTTAGAACACATTCAACTTGCTAAAGAACAATACGGACAGCGTCCTCAGAACACCCCCTTTTTGTTAATTTACGAACATTTAACGGACACCACAAGTGTTCTTAGAACACTTTCAATTTACCAGCGAACAATTTGGACAGCGTCCTCAGAACACCCCCATTTTGTTTATTTACGTACATTTCAGGACACCGCAAGTGTTCTTAGAACACATTCAACTTGCCAGAGAACAGTACAGACAGGGTCCTCAGGACACCCCCATTTTGTTAATTTACGAACATTTAGTGGACACCACGAGTGATCTTAGAACACATTCAACTTGCCACCGAACAATAGGGACACCATCCTCAGGACACCCCCATTTTGTTTATTTACAAACATTTCAGGACACCACGAGTGATCTTAGAACACATTCAACTTGCCAAAGAACAATACGGACAGCGTCCTCGGAATACCCCCATTTTGTTAATTTACGAACATTTAGCGGAGACCGCGAGTGTTCTTAGAACACATTCAACTTGCCACCGAACAATACGGACACCGTCCTCAGGACACCCCCATTTTGTTTATTTACGAACATTTCAGGACACCACGAGTGTTCTTAGAACACATTCAACTTGCTAAAGAACAATACAGACAGCGTCCTCAGAACACCCCATTTTGTTAATTTACGAACATTTAACGGACACCACGAGTGTTCTTAGAACACTTTCAACTTGCCAGCCAACAATATGGACAGCGTCCTCAGAACTCCCCCATTTTGTTAATTTACAAACATTTCAGGACACCGCAAGTGTTCTTAGAACACATTCAACTTGCCAGAGAATAATACAGACAGCGTCCTCAGGACACCCCCATTTTGTTAATTTACGAACATTTAGCGGACACCACAAGTGATCTTAGAACACATTCAACTTGCCAGCTAACAATACAGACACCATCCTCAGGACACCCCCATTTTGTTTATTTACGAACATTTCAGGACACCGCGAGTGTTCTTAGAAAACATTCAACTTGCCAAAGAACAATACGGACAGTGTCCTCAGAACACCCCCATTTTCTCAATTTATGAACATTTCAGGACACCGCAAGTGTTCTTAGAACACATTCAACTTGCCAGAGAACAATACGGACAGCGTCCTCAGGACACCCCCATTTTGTGAATTTACGAACACTTAGCGGACACCACGAGTGATCTTAGAACACATTCAACTTGCCACCGGACAATACAGACACCATCCTCAGGACACCCCCATTTTGTTTATTTACAAACATTTCAGGACACAGCGAGTGTTCTTAGAAAACATTCAACTTGCCAGAGAACAATACGGACAGCGTCCTCAGGACACGCCCATTTTGTTAATTTACGAACATTTAGCGGACACCACGAGTGTTCTTAGAACACTTTCAACTTACCAGCGAACAATACGGACAGCGTCCTCAGAACACCCCCATTTTGTTAATTTACGAACATTTCAGGACACCGCGAGTGTTCGTAGAACACATTCAACTTGCCACCGAACAATACAGACACCATCCTCAGGACACACCCATTTTGTTTATTTACGAACATTTCAGGACACTGCGAGTGTTCTTAGAACACATTCAACTTGCCAGAGAACAATACGGACAGCGTCCTCAGGACACGCCCATTTTGTTAATTTACGAACACTTGGCGGACACCACAATTGATCTTAGAACACATTCAACTTGCCAGCTAACAATACAGACACCATCCTCAGGACACCCCCATTTTGTTTATTTACGAACATTTCAGGACACCGCGAGTGTTCTTAGAAAGCATTCAACTTGCCAAAGAACAATACGGACAGTGTCCTCAGAACACCCCCATTTTCTCAATTTATGAACATTTCAGGACACCGCAAGTGTTCTTAGAACACATTCAACTTGCCAGAGAACAATACGGACAGCGTCCTCAGGACACCCCCATTTGTGAATTTACGAACACTTAGCGGACACCACGAGTGATCTTAGAACACATTCAACTTGCCACCGAACAATACAGACACCATCCTCAGGACACACCCATTTTGTTTATTTACGAACATTTCAGGACACTGCGAGTGTTCTTAGAACACATTCAACTTGCCAGAGAACAATACGGATAGCGTCCTCAGGACACGCCCATTTTGTTAATTTACGAACATTTAGCGGACACCACGAGTGTTCTTAGAACACTTATAACTTGCCAGCGAACAATACGGACAGCGTCCTCAGAACACCCCCATTTTGTTAATTTACGAACATTTCAGGACACCGCGAGTGTTCGTAGAACACATTCAACATGTCAGCGAACAATATGGACAGTGTCCTCAGGACACCCCCATTTTGTTTATTTACGAACATTTAGCGGACACCGCAAGTGTTCTTAGAACACATTCAACTTGCCACTGAACAATAACAACACCGTCCTCAGGACACCCCCATTTTGTTTATTTACGAACATTTCAGGACACCGCGAGTGTTCTAACAACATATTCAACTTGCCAAAGAACAATACGGACAGCGTCCTCAGAACACCCCCATTTTGTTAATTTACGACATTTAACGGATACCACGAGTGTTCTTAGAATACTTTCAACTTGCCAGCGAACAATATGGACAGCGGCCTCGGAACACCCCCATTTTGTTAATTTACGAACATTTCAGGAAACCGCAAGTGTTCTTAGAACACATTCAACTTGACAGAGAACAATACAGACAGCGTCCTCAGGAAACCCCATTTTGTTAATTTACGAACATTTCAGGACACCGCAAGTGTTCTTAGAACACATTCAACTTGCCACCGAACAATACGGACACCGTCCTCAGGACACCCCCATTTGGTTTATTTACGAACATTTCAGGACACTGCGAGTGTTCTTAGAACACATTCAACTTGCTAAAGAACAATACAGACAGCGTCCTCAGAACACCCCCATTTTGTTAATTTACGAACATTTAACGGACACCACAAGTGTTCTTAGAACACTTTCAACTTACCAGCGAACAATATGGACAGCGTCCTCAGAACACCCCCATTTTGTTTATTTACGAACATTTCAGGACACCGCAAGTGTTCTTAGAACACATTCAACTTGCCAGAGAACAATACAGACAGCGTCCTCAGGACACCCCCATTTTGTTAATTTACGAACATTTAGCGGACACCACGAGTGATCTTAGAACACATTCAACTTGCCACCGAACAATACGGACACCATCCTCAGGACACCCCCATTTTGTTTATTTACAAACATTTCAGGACACCGCGAGTGTTCTTAGAACACATTCAACTTGCCAAAGAACAATACGGACAACGTCCTCGGAATACCCCCATTTTGTTAATTTACGAACATTTAGCGGAGACCGCGAGTGTTCTTAGAACACATTCAACTTGCCACCGAACAATACGGACACCGTCCTCAGGATACCCCCATTTTGTTTATTTACGAACATTTCAGGACACCGTGAGTGTTCTTAGAACACATTCAACTTGCTAAAGAACAATACAGACAGCGTCCTCAGAACACCCCCATTTTGTTAATTTACGGACATTTAACGGACACCACGAGTGTTCTTAGAACACTTTCAACTTGCCAGCGAACAATATGGACAGCGTCCTCAGAACTCCCCCATTTTGTTAATTTACAAACATTTCACGACACCGCAAGTGTTCTTAGAACACATTCAACTTGCCAGAGAACAATACAGACAGCGTCCTCAGGACTCCCCCATTTTGTTAATTTACGAACATTTAGCGGACACCACAAGTGATCTTAGAACACATTTAACTTGCCAGCTAACAATACAGACACCATCCTCAGGACACCCCCATTTTGTTTATTTACGAACATTTCAGGACACCGCGAGTGTTCTTAGAAAACATTCAACTTGTCAAAGAACAATACGGACAGTGTCCTCAGAACACCCCCATTTTCTCAATTTATGAACATTTCAGGACACCGCAAGTGTTCTTAGAACACATTCAACTTGCTAGAGAACAATACGGACAGTGTCCTCAGGACACCCCCATTTTGTTAATTTACGAACATTTAGCGGACACCACGAGTGTTCTTAGAACACTTTCAACTTGCCAGCGAACAATACGGACAGCGTCCTCAGAACACGCCCATTTTGTTAATTTACAAACATTTCACGACACCGCAAGTGTTCTTAGAACACATTCAACTTGCCAGAGAACAATACAGACAGCGTCCTCAGGACTCCCCCATTTTGTTAATTTACGAACATTTAGCGGACACCACAAGTGATCTTAGAACACATTTAACTTGCCAGCTAACAATACAGACACCATCCTCAGGACACCCCCATTTTGTTTATTTACGAACATTTCAGGACACCGCGAGTGTTCTTAGAAAACATTCAACTTGTCAAAGAACAATACGGACAGTGTCCTCAGAACACCCCCATTTTCTCAATTTATGAACATTTCAGGACACCGCAAGTGTTCTTAGAACACATTCAACTTGCTAGAGAACAATACGGACAGTGTCCTCAGGACACCCCCATTTTGTTAATTTACGAACATTTAGCGGACACCACGAGTGTTCTTAGAACACTTTCAACTTGCCAGCGAACAATACGGACAGCGTCCTCAGAACACGCCCATTTTGTTAATTTACGAACATTTCAGGACACCGCGAGTGTTCTTAGAACACATTCAACTTGCCAGCGAACAATACGGACAGCGTCCTCAGGACACCCCCATTTTGTTTATTTACGAACATTTCAGGACACCGCAAGTGTTCTTAGAAAACATTCAACTTGCCGAAGAACAATACGGACAGCGTCCTCAGAACACCCCCATTTTGTTAATTTACGAACATTTAACGGACACCACGAGTGTTCTTAGAACACATTCAACTTGCCAAAGAACAATACGGACAGCGTCCTCGGAATACCCCCATTTTGTTAATTTACGAACATTTAGCGGACACGGCGAGTGTTCCTAGAACACATTCAACTTGCCACCGAACAATGCGGATAGCGTCCTCAGGACACCCCCATTTTGTTAATTTACGAACATTTAGCGGACACCGCGAGTGTTCTTAGAACACATTCAACTTGCCACCGAACAATACCGACACCGTCCTCAGGACACCCCCATTTTGTTTATGTACGAACATTTCAGGACACCGCAAGTGTTCTTAGAACACATTCAACTTGCCAGAGAACAATACAGACAGCGTCCTCAGGACACCCCCATTTTGTTAATTTACGAACATTTAGCGGACACCACGAGTGATCTTAGAACACATTCAACTTGCCACCGAACAATACTGACACCATCCTCAGGACACCCCCATTTTGTTTATTTACAAACATTTCAGGACAGCGCGAGTGTTCTTAGAACACATTCAACTTGCCAAAGAACAATACGGACAGCGTCCTCGGAATACCCCCATTTTGTTAATTTACGAACATTTAGGGGACACCGCGAGTGTTCTTAGAACACATTCAACTTGCCACCGAACAATACGGACACCGTCCTCAGGACACCCCCATTTTGTTTATTTACCAACTTTTCAGGACACCGTGAGTGTTCTTAGAAAACATTCAACTTGGCAAAGAACAATACGGTCAGCGTCCTCAGAACACCCCCAGTTTGTTAATTTACGACATTTAACGGACACCACGAGTGTTCTTAGAATACTTTCAACTTGCCAGTGAACAATACGGACAGCGTCCTCAGAACAGCCCCATTTTGTTAATTTACAAACATTTCAGGACACCGCAAGTTTTCCTAGAACACATTCAACTTGCCAGAGAACAATACGGACAGCGTCCTCAGGACACCCCCATTTTGTTAATTTACGAACATTTAGCGGAACCCACGAGTGATCTTAGAACACATTCAACTTGCCACCGAACAATACAGACACCATCCTCAGAACACCCCCATTTTGTTAATTTACAAACATTTAACGGACACCACATGTATTCTTAGAACACTTTCAACTTGCCAGCGAACTATACGGACAGTGTCCTCAGAACACCCCCATTTTCTGAATTTATGAACATTTCAGGACACCGCAATTGTTCTTAGAACACATTCAACTTGTCAGAGAACAATACGGACAGTGTCCTCAGGACACCCCCATTTTGTTAATTTACGAACATTTAGCGGACACCACGAGTGTTCTTAGAACACTTTCAACTTGCCAGCGAACAATACGGACAGCGTCCTCAGAACACGCCCATTTTGTTAATTTACGAACATTTCAGGACACCGCGAGTGTTCTTAGAACACATTCAACTTGCCAGTGAACAATACGGGGAGCGTCCTCAGGACACCCCCATTTTGTTAATTTACGAACATTTACCAGACACCACGAGTGATCTTAGAACACATTCAACTTGCCACCGAACAATACAGACACCATCCTCAGGACACCCCCATTTTGTTTATTTACGAACATTTCAGGACACCGCAAGTGTTCTTAGAAAACACTCAACTTGCCGTAGAACAATACGGACAGCGTCCTCAGAACACCCCCATTTTGTTAATTTACGAACATTTAACGGACACCACGAGTGTTCTTAGAACACTTTCAACTTGCCAGCGAACAATACGGACAGTGTCCTCAGAACACCCCCATTTTGTTAATTTACGAACATTTCAGGACACCGCAAGTGTTCTTAGAACAGATTCAACTTGCCAGAGAACAATACGGACAGCCTCCTCAGGACACCCCCATTTTGTTAATTTACGAACATTTAGCGGACACCACGAGTGTTCTTAGAACACATTCAACTTGCCAAAGAACAATACGTACAGCGTCCTCGGAATACCCCCATTTTGTTAATTTACGAACATTTAGCGGACACTTTGAGTGTTCTTAGAACACATTCAACTTCCCACCGAACAATACGGACAGCGTCCTCAGGACACCCCCATTTTGTTAATTTACGAACATTTAGCGGACACCAGGAGTGATCTTAGAACACATTCAACTTGCCACTGAACAATACAGACACCATCCTCAGGACACCCCCATTTTGTTTATTTACGAACATTTCAGGACACCGCGAGTGTTCTTAGAAAACATTCAACTTGCCGAAGAACAATACGGACAGCGTCCTCAGAACACCCCCATTATCTTAATTTACGAACATTTAACGGACACCACGAGTGTTCTTAGAACACTTTCAACTTGCCAGAGAACAATACGGACAGCCTCCTCAGGACACCCCCATTTTGTTAATTTACGAACATTTAGCGGTCACCACGAGTGTGCTTAGAACACATTCAACTTGCCAAAGAACAATACGAACAGCGTCCTCGGAATACCCCCATTTTGTTAATTTACGAACATTTAGCGGACACCGCGAGTGTTCTTAGAACACATTCAACTTGCCACCGAACAATACGGACACCGTTCTCAGGACACCCCCATTTTGTTTATTTACGAACATTTCAGGACACCGCGAGTGCTCTTAGAAAACATTCAACTTGCCGAAGAACAATACGGACAGCGTCCTCAGAACACCCCCATTTTCTTAATTTACGAACATTTAACGGACACCACGAGTGTTCTTAGAACACATTCAACTTGCCACCGAACAATACGGACACCGTCCTCAGGACACCCCCATTTTGTTTATGTACGAACATTTCAGGACACCGCGAGTGTTCTTAGAACACATTCAACTTGCCAGCGAACAATACGGAGAGCGTCCTCAGGACACCCCCATTTTGTTAATTTACGAACATTTAGCAGACACCACGAGTGATCTTAGAACACATTCAACTTGCCACCGAACAATACAGACACCATCCTCAGGACACCCCCATTTTGTTTATTTACGAACATTTCAGGACACCGCACGTGTTCTTAGAAAACACTCAACTTGCCGTAGAACAATACGGACAGCGTCCTCAGAACACCCCCATTTTGTTAATTTACGAACATTTAACGGACACCACGAGTGTTCTTAGAATACTTTCAACTTGCCAGTGAACAATACGGACAGCGTCCTCAGAACAGCCCCATTTTGTTAATTTACGAACATTTAGCGGAACCCACGAGTGATCTTAGAACACATTCAACTTGCCACCGAACAATACGGACACCGTCCTCAGGACACCCCCATTTTGTTTATTTACGAACTTTTCAGGAAACCGTGAGTGTTCTTAGAAAACATTCAACTTGCCAAAGAACAATACGGACAGCGTCCTCAGAACACCCCCAGTTTGTTAATTTACGACATTTAACGGACACCACGAGTGTTCTTAGAATACTTTCAACTTGCCAGTGAACAATACGGAGAGCGTCCTCAGAACAGCCCCATTTTGTTAATTTACAAACATTTCAGGACACCGCAAGTTTTCCTAGAACACATTCAACTTGCCAGAGAACAATACGGACAGCGTCCTCAGGACACCCCCATTTTGTTAATTTACGAACATTTAGAGGAACCCACGAGTGATCTTAGAACACATTCAACTTGCCACCGAACAATACAGACACCATCCTCAGGACACCGCCATTTTGTTTATTTACGAACATTTCAGGACACTGCGAGTGTTCTTAGAACACATTCAACTTGCCAAAGAACAATACGGACAGCATCCTCAGAACACCCCCATTTTGTTAATTTACAAACATTTAACGGACACCACGTGTATTCTTAGAACACTTTCAACTTGCCAGCGAACAATACGGACAGTGTCCTCAGAACACCCCCATTTTCTGAATTTATGAACATTTCAGGACACAGCAAGTTTTCTTAGAACACATTCAACTTGTCAGAGAACAATACGGACAGTGTCCTCAGGACACCCCCATTTTGTTAATTTACGAACATTTAGCGGACACCACGAGTGTTCTTAGAACACTTTGAACTTGCCAGCGAACAATACGGACAGCGTCCTCAGAACACGCCCATTTTGTTAATTTACGAACATTTCAGGACACCCCGAGTGTTCTTAGAACACATTCAACTTGCCAGCGAACAATACGGAGAGCGTCCTCAGGACACCCCCATTTTGTTAATTTACGAACATTTAGCAGACACCACGAGTGATCTTAGAACACATTCAACTTGCCACCGAACAATACAGACACCATCCTCAGGACACCCCCATTTTGTTTCTTTACGAACATTTCAGGACACCGCAAGTGTTCTTAGAAAACACTCAACTTGCCGTAGAACAATACGGACAGCGTCCTCAGAACACCCCCATTTTGTTAATTTACGAACATTTAACTGACACCACGAGTGTTCTTAGAACACTTTCAACTTGCCAGCGAACAATACGGACAGTGTCCTCAGGACACCCCCATTTTGTTTATTTACGAACATTTCAGGACACCGCGGGTGTTCTTAGAAAACATTCAACTTGCCGAAGAACAATACGGACAGCGTCCTCAGAACACCCCCATTATCTTAATTTACGAGCATTTAACGGACACCACGAGTGTTCTTAGAACACTTTCAACTTGCCAGCGAACAATACGGACAGTGTCCTCAGAACACCCCCATTTTGTTAATTTACGAACATTTCAGGACACCGCAAGTGTTCTTAGAACACATTCAACTTGCCAGAGAACAATACGGACAGCCTCCTCAGGACACCCCCATTTTGTTAATTTACGAACATTTAGCGGTCACCACGAGTGTGCTTAGAACACATTCAACTTGCCAAAGAACAATACGAACAGCGTCCTCGGAATACCCCCATTTTGTTAATTTACGAACATTTAGCGGACACCGCGAGTGTTCTTAGAACACATTCAACTTGCCACCGAACAATACGGACACCGTTCTCAGGACACCCCCATTTTGTTTATTTCCGAACATTTCAGGACACCGCGAGTGTTCTTAGAAAACATTCAACTTGCCGAAGAACAATACGGACAGCGTCCTCAGAACACCCCCATTTTCTTAATTTACGAACATTTAACGGACACCACGAGTGTTCTTAGAACACATTCAACTTGCCAGAGAACAATACGGACAGCCTCCTCAGGACACCCCCATTTTGTTAATTTACGAACATTTAGCGGTCACCACGAGTGTGCTTAGAACACATTCAACTTGCCAAAGAACAATACGAACAGCTTCCTCGGAATACCCCCATTTTGTTAATTTACGAACATTTAGCGGACACCGCGAGTGTTCTTAGAACACATTCAACTTGCCACCGAACAATACGGACACCGTTCTCAGGACACCCCCATTTTGTTTATTTACGAACATTTCAGGACACCGCGAGTGTTCTTAGAAAACATTCAACTTGCCAAAGAACAATACGGACAGCGTCCTCAGAACACCCCCATTTTGTTAATTTACGAACATTTAGCGGTCACCACGAGTGTGCTTAGAACACATTCAACTTGCCAAAGAACAATACGAACAGCTTCCTCGGAATACCCCCATTTTCTTAATTTACGAACATTTAACGGACACCACGAGTGTTCTTAGAACACTTTCAACTTTCCAGCGAACAATACGGACAGTGTCCGCAGAACACCCCCATTTTGTTAATTTACGAACATTTCAGGACACCGCAAGTGTTCTTAGAACACATTCAACTTGCCAGAGAACAATACGGACAGCCTCCTCAGGACACCCCCATTTTGTTAATTTACGAACATTTAGCGGTCACCACGAGTGTGCTTAGAACACATTCAACTTGCCAAAGAACAATACGAACAGCGACCTCGGAATACCCCCATTTTGTTAATTTACGAACATTTAGCGGACACCGCGAGTGTTCTTAGAACACATTCAACTTGCCACCTAACAATACGGACACCGTTCTTAGGACACCCCCATTTTGTTTATTTACGAACATTTCAGGACACCGCAAGTGTTCTTAGAAAACATTCAACTTGCCAAAGAACAATACGGACAGCGTCCTCAGAACACCCCCAGTTTGTTAATTTACGTCATTTAACGGACACCACGAGTGTTCTTAGAATACTTTTAACTTGCCAGCGAACAATACGGACAGCGTCCTCAGAACACCCCCAGTTTGTTAATTTACGTCATTTAACGGACACCACGAGTGTTCTTAGAATACTTTTAACTTGCCAGCGAACAATACGGACAGCGTCCTCAGAACACCCCCATTTTGTTAATTTACGAACATTTCAGGACACCGCAAGTGTTCTTAGAACACATTCAACTTGTCAGAGAACAATACGGACAGCCTCCTCAGGACACCCCCATTTTGTTAATTTACGAACATTTAGCGGTCACCACGAGTGTGCTTAGAACACATTCAACTTGCCAAAGAACAATACGAACAGCGTCCTCGGAATACCCCCATTTTGTTAATTTACGAACATTTAGCGGACACCGCGAGTGTTCTTAGAACACATTCAACTTGCCACCGAACAATACGGACACCGTTCTCAGGACACCCCCATTTTGTTTATTTACGAACATTTCAGGACACCGCGAGTGTTCTTAGAAAACATTCAACTTGCCGAAGAACAATACGGACAGCGTCCTCAGAACACCCCCATTTTCTTAATTTACGAACATTTAACGGACACCACGCGTGTTCTTAGAACACATTCAACTTGCCAGAGAACAATACGGACAGCCTCCTCAGGACACCCCCATTTTGTTAATTTACGAACATTTAGCGGTCACCACGAGTGTGCTTAGAACACATTCAACTTGCCAAAGAACAATACGAACAGCGTCCTCGGAATACCCCCATTTTGTTAATTTACGAACATTTAGCGGAGACCGCGAGTGTTCTTAGAACACATTCAACTTGCCACCGAACAATACGGACACCGTCCTCAGGACACCCCCATTTTGTTTATTTACGAACATTTCAGGACACCACGAGTGTTCTTAGAACACATTCAACTTGCTAAAGAACAATACAGACAGCGTCCTCAGAACACCCCATTTTGTTAATTTACGAACATTTAACGGACACCACGAGTGTTCTTAGAACACTTTCAACTTGCCAGCCAACAATATGGACAGCGTCCTCAGAACTCCCCCATTTTGTTAATTTACAAACATTTCAGGACACCGCAAGTGTTCTTAGAACACATTCAACTTGCCAGAGAATAATACAGACAGCGTCCTCAGGACACCCCCATTTTGTTAATTTACGAACATTTAGCGGACACCACAAGTGATCTTAGAACACATTCAACTTGCCAGCTAACAATACAGACACCATCCTCAGGACACCCCCATTTTGTTTATTTACGAACATTTCAGGACACCGCGAGTGTTCTTAGAAAACATTCAACTTGCCAAAGAACAATACGGACAGTGTCCTCAGAACACCCCCATTTTCTCAATTTATGAACATTTCAGGACACCGCAAGTGTTCTTAGAACACATTCAACTTGCCAGAGAACAATACGGACAGCGTCCTCAGGACACCCCCATTTTGTGAATTTACGAACACTTAGCGGACACCACGAGTGATCTTAGAACACATTCAACTTGCCACCGGACAATACAGACACCATCCTCAGGACACCCCCATTTTGTTTATTTACAAACATTTCAGGACACAGCGAGTGTTCTTAGAAAACATTCAACTTGCCAGAGAACAATACGGACAGCGTCCTCAGGACACGCCCATTTTGTTAATTTACGAACATTTAGCGGACACCACGAGTGTTCTTAGAACACTTTCAACTTACCAGCGAACAATACGGACAGCGTCCTCAGAACACCCCCATTTTGTTAATTTACGAACATTTCAGGACACCGCGAGTGTTCGTAGAACACATTCAACTTGCCACCGAACAATACAGACACCATCCTCAGGACACACCCATTTTGTTTATTTACGAACATTTCAGGACACTGCGAGTGTTCTTAGAACACATTCAACTTGCCAGAGAACAATACGGACAGCGTCCTCAGGACACGCCCATTTTGTTAATTTACGAACACTTGGCGGACACCACAATTGATCTTAGAACACATTCAACTTGCCAGCTAACAATACAGACACCATCCTCAGGACACCCCCATTTTGTTTATTTACGAACATTTCAGGACACCGCGAGTGTTCTTAGAAAGCATTCAACTTGCCAAAGAACAATACGGACAGTGTCCTCAGAACACCCCCATTTTCTCAATTTATGAACATTTCAGGACACCGCAAGTGTTCTTAGAACACATTCAACTTGCCAGAGAACAATACGGACAGCGTCCTCAGGACACCCCCATTTGTGAATTTACGAACACTTAGCGGACACCACGAGTGATCTTAGAACACATTCAACTTGCCACCGAACAATACAGACACCATCCTCAGGACACACCCATTTTGTTTATTTACGAACATTTCAGGACACTGCGAGTGTTCTTAGAACACATTCAACTTGCCAGAGAACAATACGGATAGCGTCCTCAGGACACGCCCATTTTGTTAATTTACGAACATTTAGCGGACACCACGAGTGTTCTTAGAACACTTATAACTTGCCAGCGAACAATACGGACAGCGTCCTCAGAACACCCCCATTTTGTTAATTTACGAACATTTCAGGACACCGCGAGTGTTCGTAGAACACATTCAACATGTCAGCGAACAATATGGACAGTGTCCTCAGGACACCCCCATTTTGTTTATTTACGAACATTTAGCGGACACCGCAAGTGTTCTTAGAACACATTCAACTTGCCACTGAACAATAACAACACCGTCCTCAGGACACCCCCATTTTGTTTATTTACGAACATTTCAGGACACCGCGAGTGTTCTAACAACATATTCAACTTGCCAAAGAACAATACGGACAGCGTCCTCAGAACACCCCCATTTTGTTAATTTACGACATTTAACGGATACCACGAGTGTTCTTAGAATACTTTCAACTTGCCAGCGAACAATATGGACAGCGGCCTCGGAACACCCCCATTTTGTTAATTTACGAACATTTCAGGAAACCGCAAGTGTTCTTAGAACACATTCAACTTGACAGAGAACAATACAGACAGCGTCCTCAGGAAACCCCATTTTGTTAATTTACGAACATTTCAGGACACCGCAAGTGTTCTTAGAACACATTCAACTTGCCACCGAACAATACGGACACCGTCCTCAGGACACCCCCATTTGGTTTATTTACGAACATTTCAGGACACTGCGAGTGTTCTTAGAACACATTCAACTTGCTAAAGAACAATACAGACAGCGTCCTCAGAACACCCCCATTTTGTTAATTTACGAACATTTAACGGACACCACAAGTGTTCTTAGAACACTTTCAACTTACCAGCGAACAATATGGACAGCGTCCTCAGAACACCCCCATTTTGTTTATTTACGAACATTTCAGGACACCGCAAGTGTTCTTAGAACACATTCAACTTGCCAGAGAACAATACAGACAGCGTCCTCAGGACACCCCCATTTTGTTAATTTACGAACATTTAGCGGACACCACGAGTGATCTTAGAACACATTCAACTTGCCACCGAACAATACGGACACCATCCTCAGGACACCCCCATTTTGTTTATTTACAAACATTTCAGGACACCGCGAGTGTTCTTAGAACACATTCAACTTGCCAAAGAACAATACGGACAACGTCCTCGGAATACCCCCATTTTGTTAATTTACGAACATTTAGCGGAGACCGCGAGTGTTCTTAGAACACATTCAACTTGCCACCGAACAATACGGACACCGTCCTCAGGATACCCCCATTTTGTTTATTTACGAACATTTCAGGACACCGTGAGTGTTCTTAGAACACATTCAACTTGCTAAAGAACAATACAGACAGCGTCCTCAGAACACCCCCATTTTGTTAATTTACGGACATTTAACGGACACCACGAGTGTTCTTAGAACACTTTCAACTTGCCAGCGAACAATATGGACAGCGTCCTCAGAACTCCCCCATTTTGTTAATTTACAAACATTTCACGACACCGCAAGTGTTCTTAGAACACATTCAACTTGCCAGAGAACAATACAGACAGCGTCCTCAGGACTCCCCCATTTTGTTAATTTACGAACATTTAGCGGACACCACAAGTGATCTTAGAACACATTTAACTTGCCAGCTAACAATACAGACACCATCCTCAGGACACCCCCATTTTGTTTATTTACGAACATTTCAGGACACCGCGAGTGTTCTTAGAAAACATTCAACTTGTCAAAGAACAATACGGACAGTGTCCTCAGAACACCCCCATTTTCTCAATTTATGAACATTTCAGGACACCGCAAGTGTTCTTAGAACACATTCAACTTGCTAGAGAACAATACGGACAGTGTCCTCAGGACACCCCCATTTTGTTAATTTACGAACATTTAGCGGACACCACGAGTGTTCTTAGAACACTTTCAACTTGCCAGCGAACAATACGGACAGCGTCCTCAGAACACGCCCATTTTGTTAATTTACAAACATTTCACGACACCGCAAGTGTTCTTAGAACACATTCAACTTGCCAGAGAACAATACAGACAGCGTCCTCAGGACTCCCCCATTTTGTTAATTTACGAACATTTAGCGGACACCACAAGTGATCTTAGAACACATTTAACTTGCCAGCTAACAATACAGACACCATCCTCAGGACACCCCCATTTTGTTTATTTACGAACATTTCAGGACACCGCGAGTGTTCTTAGAAAACATTCAACTTGTCAAAGAACAATACGGACAGTGTCCTCAGAACACCCCCATTTTCTCAATTTATGAACATTTCAGGACACCGCAAGTGTTCTTAGAACACATTCAACTTGCTAGAGAACAATACGGACAGTGTCCTCAGGACACCCCCATTTTGTTAATTTACGAACATTTAGCGGACACCACGAGTGTTCTTAGAACACTTTCAACTTGCCAGCGAACAATACGGACAGCGTCCTCAGAACACGCCCATTTTGTTAATTTACGAACATTTCAGGACACCGCGAGTGTTCTTAGAACACATTCAACTTGCCAGCGAACAATACGGACAGCGTCCTCAGGACACCCCCATTTTGTTTATTTACGAACATTTCAGGACACCGCAAGTGTTCTTAGAAAACATTCAACTTGCCGAAGAACAATACGGACAGCGTCCTCAGAACACCCCCATTTTGTTAATTTACGAACATTTAACGGACACCACGAGTGTTCTTAGAACACATTCAACTTGCCAAAGAACAATACGGACAGCGTCCTCGGAATACCCCCATTTTGTTAATTTACGAACATTTAGCGGACACGGCGAGTGTTCCTAGAACACATTCAACTTGCCACCGAACAATGCGGATAGCGTCCTCAGGACACCCCCATTTTGTTAATTTACGAACATTTAGCGGACACCGCGAGTGTTCTTAGAACACATTCAACTTGCCACCGAACAATACCGACACCGTCCTCAGGACACCCCCATTTTGTTTATGTACGAACATTTCAGGACACCGCAAGTGTTCTTAGAACACATTCAACTTGCCAGAGAACAATACAGACAGCGTCCTCAGGACACCCCCATTTTGTTAATTTACGAACATTTAGCGGACACCACGAGTGATCTTAGAACACATTCAACTTGCCACCGAACAATACTGACACCATCCTCAGGACACCCCCATTTTGTTTATTTACAAACATTTCAGGACAGCGCGAGTGTTCTTAGAACACATTCAACTTGCCAAAGAACAATACGGACAGCGTCCTCGGAATACCCCCATTTTGTTAATTTACGAACATTTAGGGGACACCGCGAGTGTTCTTAGAACACATTCAACTTGCCACCGAACAATACGGACACCGTCCTCAGGACACCCCCATTTTGTTTATTTACCAACTTTTCAGGACACCGTGAGTGTTCTTAGAAAACATTCAACTTGGCAAAGAACAATACGGTCAGCGTCCTCAGAACACCCCCAGTTTGTTAATTTACGACATTTAACGGACACCACGAGTGTTCTTAGAATACTTTCAACTTGCCAGTGAACAATACGGACAGCGTCCTCAGAACAGCCCCATTTTGTTAATTTACAAACATTTCAGGACACCGCAAGTTTTCCTAGAACACATTCAACTTGCCAGAGAACAATACGGACAGCGTCCTCAGGACACCCCCATTTTGTTAATTTACGAACATTTAGCGGAACCCACGAGTGATCTTAGAACACATTCAACTTGCCACCGAACAATACAGACACCATCCTCAGAACACCCCCATTTTGTTAATTTACAAACATTTAACGGACACCACATGTATTCTTAGAACACTTTCAACTTGCCAGCGAACTATACGGACAGTGTCCTCAGAACACCCCCATTTTCTGAATTTATGAACATTTCAGGACACCGCAATTGTTCTTAGAACACATTCAACTTGTCAGAGAACAATACGGACAGTGTCCTCAGGACACCCCCATTTTGTTAATTTACGAACATTTAGCGGACACCACGAGTGTTCTTAGAACACTTTCAACTTGCCAGCGAACAATACGGACAGCGTCCTCAGAACACGCCCATTTTGTTAATTTACGAACATTTCAGGACACCGCGAGTGTTCTTAGAACACATTCAACTTGCCAGTGAACAATACGGGGAGCGTCCTCAGGACACCCCCATTTTGTTAATTTACGAACATTTACCAGACACCACGAGTGATCTTAGAACACATTCAACTTGCCACCGAACAATACAGACACCATCCTCAGGACACCCCCATTTTGTTTATTTACGAACATTTCAGGACACCGCAAGTGTTCTTAGAAAACACTCAACTTGCCGTAGAACAATACGGACAGCGTCCTCAGAACACCCCCATTTTGTTAATTTACGAACATTTAACGGACACCACGAGTGTTCTTAGAACACTTTCAACTTGCCAGCGAACAATACGGACAGTGTCCTCAGAACACCCCCATTTTGTTAATTTACGAACATTTCAGGACACCGCAAGTGTTCTTAGAACAGATTCAACTTGCCAGAGAACAATACGGACAGCCTCCTCAGGACACCCCCATTTTGTTAATTTACGAACATTTAGCGGACACCACGAGTGTTCTTAGAACACATTCAACTTGCCAAAGAACAATACGTACAGCGTCCTCGGAATACCCCCATTTTGTTAATTTACGAACATTTAGCGGACACTTTGAGTGTTCTTAGAACACATTCAACTTCCCACCGAACAATACGGACAGCGTCCTCAGGACACCCCCATTTTGTTAATTTACGAACATTTAGCGGACACCACGAGTGATCTTAGAACACATTCAACTTGCCACTGAACAATACAGACACCATCCTCAGGACACCCCCATTTTGTTTATTTACGAACATTTCAGGACACCGCGAGTGTTCTTAGAAAACATTCAACTTGCCGAAGAACAATACGGACAGCGTCCTCAGAACACCCCCATTATCTTAATTTACGAACATTTAACGGACACCACGAGTGTTCTTAGAACACTTTCAACTTGCCAGAGAACAATACGGACAGCCTCCTCAGGACACCCCCATTTTGTTAATTTACGAACATTTAGCGGTCACCACGAGTGTGCTTAGAACACATTCAACTTGCCAAAGAACAATACGAACAGCGTCCTCGGAATACCCCCATTTTGTTAATTTACGAACATTTAGCGGACACCGCGAGTGTTCTTAGAACACATTCAACTTGCCACCGAACAATACGGACACCGTTCTCAGGACACCCCCATTTTGTTTATTTACGAACATTTCAGGACACCGCGAGTGCTCTTAGAAAACATTCAACTTGCCGAAGAACAATACGGACAGCGTCCTCAGAACACCCCCATTTTCTTAATTTACGAACATTTAACGGACACCACGAGTGTTCTTAGAACACATTCAACTTGCCACCGAACAATACGGACACCGTCCTCAGGACACCCCCATTTTGTTTATGTACGAACATTTCAGGACACCGCGAGTGTTCTTAGAACACATTCAACTTGCCAGCGAACAATACGGAGAGCGTCCTCAGGACACCCCCATTTTGTTAATTTACGAACATTTAGCAGACACCACGAGTGATCTTAGAACACATTCAACTTGCCACCGAACAATACAGACACCATCCTCAGGACACCCCCATTTTGTTTATTTACGAACATTTCAGGACACCGCAGGTGTTCTTAGAAAACACTCAACTTGCCGTAGAACAATACGGACAGCGTCCTCAGAACACCCCCATTTTGTTAATTTACGAACATTTAACGGACACCACGAGTGTTCTTAGAATACTTTCAACTTGCCAGTGAACAATACGGACAGCGTCCTCAGAACAGCCCCATTTTGTTAATTTACGAACATTTAGCGGAACCCACGAGTGATCTTAGAACACATTCAACTTGCCACCGAACAATACGGACACCGTCCTCAGGACACCCCCATTTTGTTTATTTACGAACTTTTCAGGAAACCGTGAGTGTTCTTAGAAAACATTCAACTTGCCAAAGAACAATACGGACAGCGTCCTCAGAACACCCCCAGTTTGTTAATTTACGACATTTAACGGACACCACGAGTGTTCTTAGAATACTTTCAACTTGCCAGTGAACAATACGGAGAGCGTCCTCAGAACAGCCCCATTTTGTTAATTTACAAACATTTCAGGACAC
This sequence comes from Ambystoma mexicanum, assembly GCF_040938575.1. Taxonomy (NCBI): domain Eukaryota; kingdom Metazoa; phylum Chordata; class Amphibia; order Caudata; family Ambystomatidae; genus Ambystoma; species Ambystoma mexicanum. The sequence goes on along the minus strand of NC_090928.1, from coordinate 819,232,939 downwards.
CGCAAGTTTTCCTAGAACACATTCAACTTGCCAGAGAACAATACGGACAGCGTCCTCAGGACACCCCCATTTTGTTAATTTACGAACATTTAGAGGAACCCACGAGTGATCTTAGAACACATTCAACTTGCCACCGAACAATACAGACACCATCCTCAGGACACCGCCATTTTGTTTATTTACGAACATTTCAGGACACTGCGAGTGTTCTTAGAACACATTCAACTTGCCAAAGAACAATACGGACAGCATCCTCAGAACACCCCCATTTTGTTAATTTACAAACATTTAACGGACACCACGTGTATTCTTAGAACACTTTCAACTTGCCAGCGAACAATACGGACAGTGTCCTCAGAACACCCCCATTTTCTGAATTTATGAACATTTCAGGACACAGCAAGTTTTCTTAGAACACATTCAACTTGTCAGAGAACAATACGGACAGTGTCCTCAGGACACCCCCATTTTGTTAATTTACGAACATTTAGCGGACACCACGAGTGTTCTTAGAACACTTTGAACTTGCCAGCGAACAATACGGACAGCGTCCTCAGAACACGCCCATTTTGTTAATTTACGAACATTTCAGGACACCCCGAGTGTTCTTAGAACACATTCAACTTGCCAGCGAACAATACGGAGAGCGTCCTCAGGACACCCCCATTTTGTTAATTTACGAACATTTAGCAGACACCACGAGTGATCTTAGAACACATTCAACTTGCCACCGAACAATACAGACACCATCCTCAGGACACCCCCATTTTGTTTCTTTACGAACATTTCAGGACACCGCAAGTGTTCTTAGAAAACACTCAACTTGCCGTAGAACAATACGGACAGCGTCCTCAGAACACCCCCATTTTGTTAATTTACGAACATTTAACTGACACCACGAGTGTTCTTAGAACACTTTCAACTTGCCAGCGAACAATACGGACAGTGTCCTCAGGACACCCCCATTTTGTTTATTTACGAACATTTCAGGACACCGCGGGTGTTCTTAGAAAACATTCAACTTGCCGAAGAACAATACGGACAGCGTCCTCAGAACACCCCCATTATCTTAATTTACGAACATTTAACGGACACCACGAGTGTTCTTAGAACACTTTCAACTTGCCAGCGAACAATACGGACAGTGTCCTCAGAACACCCCCATTTTGTTAATTTACGAACATTTCAGGACACCGCAAGTGTTCTTAGAACACATTCAACTTGCCAGAGAACAATACGGACAGCCTCCTCAGGACACCCCCATTTTGTTAATTTACGAACATTTAGCGGTCACCACGAGTGTGCTTAGAACACATTCAACTTGCCAAAGAACAATACGAACAGCGTCCTCGGAATACCCCCATTTTGTTAATTTACGAACATTTAGCGGACACCGCGAGTGTTCTTAGAACACATTCAACTTGCCACCGAACAATACGGACACCGTTCTCAGGACACCCCCATTTTGTTTATTTCCGAACATTTCAGGACACCGCGAGTGTTCTTAGAAAACATTCAACTTGCCGAAGAACAATACGGACAGCGTCCTCAGAACACCCCCATTTTCTTAATTTACGAACATTTAACGGACACCACGAGTGTTCTTAGAACACATTCAACTTGCCAGAGAACAATACGGACAGCCTCCTCAGGACACCCCCATTTTGTTAATTTACGAACATTTAGCGGTCACCACGAGTGTGCTTAGAACACATTCAACTTGCCAAAGAACAATACGAACAGCTTCCTCGGAATACCCCCATTTTGTTAATTTACGAACATTTAGCGGACACCGCGAGTGTTCTTAGAACACATTCAACTTGCCACCGAACAATACGGACACCGTTCTCAGGACACCCCCATTTTGTTTATTTACGAACATTTCAGGACACCGCGAGTGTTCTTAGAAAACATTCAACTTGCCAAAGAACAATACGGACAGCGTCCTCAGAACACCCCCATTTTGTTAATTTACGAACATTTAGCGGTCACCACGAGTGTGCTTAGAACACATTCAACTTGCCAAAGAACAATACGAACAGCTTCCTCGGAATACCCCCATTTTCTTAATTTACGAACATTTAACGGACACCACGAGTGTTCTTAGAACACTTTCAACTTTCCAGCGAACAATACGGACAGTGTCCGCAGAACACCCCCATTTTGTTAATTTACGAACATTTCAGGACACCGCAAGTGTTCTTAGAACACATTCAACTTGCCAGAGAACAATACGGACAGCCTCCTCAGGACACCCCCATTTTGTTAATTTACGAACATTTAGCGGTCACCACGAGTGTGCTTAGAACACATTCAACTTGCCAAAGAACAATACGAACAGCGACCTCGGAATACCCCCATTTTGTTAATTTACGAACATTTAGCGGACACCGCGAGTGTTCTTAGAACACATTCAACTTGCCACCTAACAATACGGACACCGTTCTTAGGACACCCCCATTTTGTTTATTTACGAACATTTCAGGACACCGCAAGTGTTCTTAGAAAACATTCAACTTGCCAAAGAACAATACGGACAGCGTCCTCAGAACACCCCCAGTTTGTTAATTTACGTCATTTAACGGACACCACGAGTGTTCTTAGAATACTTTTAACTTGCCAGCGAACAATACGGACAGCGTCCTCAGAACACCCCCAGTTTGTTAATTTACGTCATTTAACGGACACCACGAGTGTTCTTAGAATACTTTTAACTTGCCAGCGAACAATACGGACAGCGTCCTCAGAACACCCCCATTTTGTTAATTTACGAACATTTCAGGACACCGCAAGTGTTCTTAGAACACATTCAACTTGTCAGAGAACAATACGGACAGCCTCCTCAGGACACCCCCATTTTGTTAATTTACGAACATTTAGCGGTCACCACGAGTGTGCTTAGAACACATTCAACTTGCCAAAGAACAATACGAACAGCGTCCTCGGAATACCCCCATTTTGTTAATTTACGAACATTTAGCGGACACCGCGAGTGTTCTTAGAACACATTCAACTTGCCACCGAACAATACGGACACCGTTCTCAGGACACCCCCATTTTGTTTATTTACGAACATTTCAGGACACCGCGAGTGTTCTTAGAAAACATTCAACTTGCCGAAGAACAATACGGACAGCGTCCTCAGAACACCCCCATTTTCTTAATTTACGAACATTTAACGGACACCACGCGTGTTCTTAGAACACATTCAACTTGCCAGAGAACAATACGGACAGCCTCCTCAGGACACCCCCATTTTGTTAATTTACGAACATTTAGCGGTCACCACGAGTGTGCTTAGAACACATTCAACTTGCCAAAGAACAATACGAACAGCGTCCTCGGAATACCCCCATTTTGTTAATTTACGAACATTTAGCGGACACCGCGAGTGTTCTTAGAACACATTCAACTTGCCACCGAACAATACGGACACCGTTCTCAGGACACCCCCATTTTGTTTATTTACGAACATTTCAGGACACCGCGAGTGTTCTTAGAAAACATTCAACTTGCCAAAGAACAATACGGACAGCGTCCTCAGAACACCCCCATTTTCTTAATTTACGAACATTTAACGGACACCACGAGTGTTCTTAGAACACTTTCAACTTGCCAGCGAACAATACGGACAGTGTCCGCAGAACACCCCCATTTTGTTAATTTACGAACATTTCAGGACACCGCAAGTGTTCTTAGAACACATTCAACTTGCCAGAGAACAATACGGACAGCCTCCTCAGGACACACCCATTTTGTTAATTTACGAACATTTAGCGGTCACCACGAGTGTGCTTAGAACACATTCAACTTGCCAAAGAACAATACGAACAGCGACCTCGGAATGCCCCCATTTTGTTAATTTACGAACATTTAGCGGACACCGCGAGTGTTCTTAGAACACATTCAACTTGCCACCGAACAATACGGACACCGTTCTCAGGACACCCCCATTTTGTTTATTTACGAACATTTCAGGACACCGCGAGTGTTCTTAGAAAACATTCAACTTGCCAAAGAACAATACGGACAGCGTCCTCAGAACACCCCCAGTTTGTTAATTTACGTCATTTAACGGACACCACGAGTGTTCTTAGAATACTTTTAACTTGCCAGCGAACAATACGGACAGCGTCCTCAGAACACCTCCATTTTGTTAATTTACGAACATTTCAGGACACCGCAAGTGTTCTTAGAACACATTCAACTTGCCAGAGAACAATACGGACAGCGTCCTCAGGACACCCCCATTTTGTTAATTTACGAACAGTAAACGGACACCACGAGTGTTCTTAGAACACTTTCAACTTGCCAGCGAACAATACGGACAGTGTCCTCAGAACACCCCCATTTTGTTAATTTACGAACATTTCAGGACACCGCGAGTGTTCTTAGAACACATTCAACTTGCCAGAGAACAATACGGACAGCGTCCCCAGGACACCCCCATTTTGTTAATTTACGAACATTTAGCGGACACCACGAGTGATCTTAGAGCACATTCAACTTGCCACCGAACAATACAGACACCATCCTCAGGACACCCCCATTTTGTTTATTTACGAACATTTCAGGACACAGCGAGTGTTCTTAGAAAACATTCAACTTGCCGAATAACAATACGGACAGCGTCCTCAGAACACCCCCATTTTGTTAATTTACGAACATTTAGCGGACACCACGAGTGTTCTTAGAACACTTTCAACTTGCCAGCGAACAATATGGACAGCGTCCTCAGAACACCCCCATTTTGTTAATTTACAAACATTTCACGACACCGCAAGTGTTCTTAGAAGACATTCAACTTGCCAGAGAACAATACAGACAGCGTCCTCAGGACACCCCCATTTTGTTAATTTACGAACATTTAGCGGACACCACGAGTGATCTTAGAACACATTCAACTTGCCACCGAACAATACGGACACCATCCTCAGGACACCCCCATTTTGTTTATTTACAAACATTTCAGGACACCGCGAGTGTTCTTAGAACACATTCAACTTGCCAAAGAACAATACGGACAGCATCCTCGGAATACCCCCATTTTGTTAATTTACGAACATTAAGCGGACACCGCGAGTGTTCTTAGAACACATTCAACTTGCCACCGAACAATACGGACACCGTCCTCAGGACACCCCCATTTTGTTTATTTACGAACATTTCAGGACACCGCGAGTGTTCTTAGAAAACATTCAACTTGCCAAAGAACAATACGGACAGCGTCCTCAGAACACCCCCAGTTTGTTAATTTTCAATATTTAACGGACACCAAGAGTGTTCTTAGAATACTTTCAACTTGCCAGCGAACAATACGGACAGCGTCCTCAGAACACCCCCATTTTGTTAATTTACGAACATTTCAGGACACCGCAAGTGTTCTTAGAACACATTCAACTTGCCAGAGAACTATACGGACAGCGTCCTCAAGACACCCCCATTTTGTTAATTTACGAACATTTAGCGGAACCCACGAGTGATCTTAGAACACATTCAACTTGCCACCGAACAATACATACACCATCCTCAGGACACCCCCATTTTGTTTATTTACAAACATTTCAGGACACTGCGAGTGTTCTTAGAACAAATTCAACTTGCCAAAGAACAATACGGACAGCATCCTCAGAACACCCCCATTTTGTTAATTTACGAACATTTAACGGACACCACGTGTGTTCTTAGAACACTTTCAACTTGCCAGCGAACAATACGGACAGTGTCCTCAGAACACCCCCATTTTCTTAATTTTCGAACATTTCAGGACACCGCAAGTGTTCTTAGAACACATTCAACTTGCCAGCGAACAATACGGACAGCGTCCTCAGGACACCCCCGTTTTGTTAATTTACAAACATTTAGCGGACACCCCGAGTGATCTTAGAAAACATTCAACTTGCCGAAGAACAATACGGACAGCGTCCTCAGAACAGCCCCATTTTGTTAATTTACGAACATTTAACTCACACCACAAGTTTTCTTAGAACACTTTTAACTTGCCAGCGAACAATACGGACAGTGTCCTCAGAACACTCCCATTTTGTTAATTTACGAACATTTCAGGACACCGCAAGTGTTCTTAGAACACATTCAAGTTGCCAGAGAACAATACGGACAGCCTCCTCAGGACACCCCCATTTTGTTAATTTACGAACATTTAGCGGACACCACGAGTGTTCTTAGAAAACATTCAACTTGCCAGAGAACAATACGAAAAGCGTCCTCGGAATACCCCCATTTTGTTAATTTACGAACATTTCAGGACACCGCGAGTGTTCTTAGAAAACATTCAACTTGCCGAAGAACAATACGGACAGCGTCCTCAGAACACCCCCATTATCTTAATTTACGAACATTTAACGGACACCACGAGTGTTCTTAGAACACTTTCAACTTGCCAGCGAACAATACGGACAGTGTCCTCAGAACACCCCCATTTTGTTAATTTACGAACATTTCAGGACACTGCAAGTGTTCTTAGAACACATTCAACTTGCCAGAGAACAATACGGACAGCCTCCTCAGGACACCCCCATTTTGTTAATTTACGAACATTTAACGGACACCACGAGTGTTCTTAGAACACATTCAACTTGCCAGAAAACAATACGGACAGCGTCCTCAAGACACCCCCATTTTGTTAATTTACGAACATTTAGCGGAACCCACGAGTGATCTTAGAACACATTCAACTTGCCACCGAACAATACAGACACCATCCTCAGGACACCCCCATTTTGTTTATTTACAAACATTTCAGGACACTGCGAGTGTTCTTAGAACACTTTCAACTTGCCAGCGAACAATACGGACAGTGTCCTCAGAACACCCCCATTTTCTTAATTTTCGAACATTTCAGGACACCGCAAGTGTTCTTAGAACACATTCAACTTGCCAGCGAACAATACGGACAGCGTCCTCAGGACACCCCCGTTTTGTTAATTTACAAACATTTAGCGGACACCCTGAGTGATCTTAGAACACATTCAACTTGCCACCGAACAATACAGACACCATCCTCAGGACACCCCCATTTTGTTTATTTACGAACATTTCAGGACACCGCGAGTGTTCTTAGAAAACATTCAACTTGCCGAAGAACAATACGGACAGCGTCCTCAGAACAGCCCCATTTTGTTAATTTACGAACATTTAACTCACACCACAAGTTTTCTTAGAACACTTTTAACTTGCCAGCGAACAATACGGACAGTGTCCTCAGAACACTCCCATTTTGTTAATTTACGAACATTTCAGGACACCGCAAGTGTTCTTAGAACACATTCAAGTTGCCAGAGAACAATACGGACAGCCTCCTCAGGACACCCCCATTTTGTTAATTTACGAACATTTAGCGGACACCACGAGTGTTCTTAGAAAACATTCAACTTGCCAGAGAACAATACGAACAGCGTCCTCGGAATACCCCCATTTTGTTAATTTACGAACATTTCAGGACACCGCGAGTGTTCTTAGAAAACATTCAACTTGCCGAAGAACAATACGGACAGCGTCCTCAGAACACCCCCATTATCTTAATTTACGAACATTTAACGGACACCACGAGTGTTCTTAGAACACTTTCAACTTGCCAGCGAACAATACGGACAGTGTCCTCAGAACACCCCCATTTTGTTAATTTACGAACATTTCAGGACACCGCAAGTGTTCTTAGAACACATTCAACTTGCCAGAGAACAATACGGACAGCCTCCTCAGGACACCCCCATTTTGTTAATTTACGAACATTTAACGGACACCACGAGTGTGCTTAGAACACATTCAACTTGCCAAAGAACAATACGAACAGCGTCCTCGGAATACCCCCATTTTGTTAATTTACGAACATTTAGCGGACACCGCGAGTGTTCTTAGAACACATTCAACTTGCCACCGAACAATACGGACACCGTTCTAAGGACACCCTCATTTTGTTTATTTACGAACATTTCAGGACACCGCAAGTGTTCTTAGAAAACATTCAACTTGCCGAAGAACAATACGGACAGCGTCCTCAGAACACCCCCATTTTCTTAATTTACGAACATTTAACGGACACCACGAGTGTTCTTAGAACACATTCAACTTGCCAGAGAACAATACGGACAGCGTCCTCAGGACACCCCCATTTTGTTAATTTACGAACATTTAGCGGACACCACGAGTGATCTTAGAGCATATTCAACTTGCCACCGAACAATACAGACACCATCCTCAGGACACCCCCATTTTGTTTATTTACGAACATTTCAGGACACAGCGAGTGTTCTTAGAAAACATTCAACTTGCCGAATAACAATACGGACAGCGTCCTCAGAACACCCCCATTTTGTTAATTTACGAACAGTAAACGGATACCACGAGTGTTCTTAGAACACTTTCAACTTGCCAGCGAACAATACGGACAGTGTCCTCAGAACACCCCCATTTTGTTAATTTACGAACATTTCAGGACACCACAAGTGTTCTTAGAACACATTCAACTTGCCAGAGAACAATACGGACAGCGTCCTCAGGACACCCCCATTTTGTTAATTTACGAACATTTAGCGGTCACCACGAGTGTGCTTAGAACACATTCAACTTGCCAAAGAACAATACGAACAGCGTCCTCGGAATACCCCCATTTTGTTAATTTACGAACATTTAGCGGACACCGCGAGTGTTCTTAGAACACATTCAACTTGCCACCGAACAATACGGACACCGTTCTCAGGACACCCCCATTTTGTTTATTTACGAACATTTCAGGACACCGCGAGTGTTCTTAGAAAACATTCAACTTGCCAAAGAACAATACGGACAGCGTCCTCAGAACACCCCCATTTTCTTAATTTACGAACATTTAACGGACACCACGAGTGTTCTTAGAACACTTTCAACTTGCCAGCGAACAATACGGACAGTGTCCTCAGAACACCCCCATTTTGTTAATTTACGAACATTTCAGGACACCGCAAGTGTTCTTAGAACACATTCAACTTGCCAGAGAACAATACGGACAGCCTCCTCAGGACACCCCCATTTTGTTAATTTACGAACATTTAGCGGTCACCACGAGTGTGCTTAGAACACATTCAACTTGCCAAAGAACAATACGAACAGCGACCTCGGAATACCCCATTTTGTTAATTTACGAACATTTAGCGGACACCGCGAGTGTTCTTAGAACACATTCAACTTGCCACCGAACAATACGGACACCGTTCTCAGGACACCCCCATTTTGTTTATTTAAGAACATTTCAGGACACCGCGAGTGTTCTTAGAAAACATTCAACTTGCCAAAGAACAATACGGACAGCGTCCTCAGAACACCCCCAGTTTGTTAATTTACGTCATTTAACGGACACCACGAGTGTTCTTAGAATACTTTTAACTTGCCAGCGAACAATACGGGCAGCGTCCTCAGAACACCCCCATTTTGTTAATTTACGAACATTTCAGGACACCGCAAGTGTTCTTAGAACACATTCAACTTGCCAGAGAACAATACGGACAGCGTCCTCAGGACACCCCCATTTTGTTAATTTACGAACATTTAGCGGACACCACGAGTGATCTTAGAGCACATTCAACTTGCCACCGAACAATACAGACACCATCCTCAGGACACCCCCATTTTGTTTATTTACGAACATTTCAGGACACAGCGAGTGTTCTTAGAAAACATTCAACTTGCCGAATAACAATACGGACAGCGTCCTCAGAACACCCCCATTTTGTTAATTTACGAACAGTAAACGGATACCACGAGTGTTCTTAGAACACTTTCAACTTGCCAGCGAACAATACGGACAGTGTCCTCAGAACACCCCCATTTTGTTAATTTACGAACATTTCAGGACACCGCAAGTGTTCTTAGATCACATTCAACTTGCCAGAGAACAATACGGACAGCGTCCTCAGGACACCCCCATTTTGTTAATTTACGAACATTTAGCGGACACCACGAGTGATCTTAGAGCACATTCAACTTGCCACCGAACAATACAGACACCATCCTCAGGACACCCCCATTTTGTTTATTTACGAACATTTCAGGACACAGCGAGTGTTCTTAGAAAACATTCAACTTGCCGAATAACAATACGGACAGCGTCCTCAGAACACCCCCATTTTGTTATTTTACGAACAGTAAACGGACACCACGAGTGTTCTTAGAACACTTTCAACTTGCCAGCGAACAATACGGACAGTGTCCTCAGAACACCCCCATTTTGTTAATTTACGAACATTTCAGGACACCGCAAGTGTTCTTAGAACACATTCAACTTGCCAGAGAACAATACGGACAGCATCCTCAGGACACCCCATTTTGTTAATTTACGAACATTTAGCGGACACCACGAGTGTTCTTAGAACACTTTCAACTTGCCAGCGAACAATATGGACAGCGTCCTCAGAACACCCCCATTTTGTTAATTTACGAACATTTCAGGACACCGCAAGTGTTCTTAGAACACATTCAACTTGCCAGAGAACAATACAGACAGCGTCCTCAGGACACCCCCATTTTGTTAATTTACGAACATTTAGCCGACACCACGAGTGATCTTAGAACACATTCAACTTGCCACCGAACAATACGGACACCATCCTCAGGACACCCCCATTTTGTTTATTTACAAACATTTCAGGACACCGCGAGTGTTCTTAGAACACATTCAACTTGCCAAAGAACAATACGGACAGCATCCTCGGAATACCCCCATTTTGTTAATTTACGAACATTAAGCGGACACCGCGAGTGTTCTTAGAACACATTCAACTTGCCACCGAACAATATGGACACTGTCCTCAGGACACCCCCATTTTGTTTATTTACGAACATTTCAGGACACCGCGAGTGTTCTTAGAAAACATTCAACTTGCCAAAGAACAATACGGACAGCGTCCTCAGAACACCCCCAGTTTGTTAATTTTCAATATTTAACGGACACCAAAAGTGTTCTTAGAATACTTTCAACTTGCCAGCGAACAATACGGACAGCGTCCTCAGAACACCCGCATTTTGTTAATTTACGAACATTTCAGGACACCGCAAGTGTTCTTAGAACACATTCAACTTGCCAGAGAACTATACGGACAGCGTCCTCAAGACACCCCCATTTTGTTAATTTACGAACATTTAGCGGAACCCACGAGTGATCTTAGAACACATTCAACTTGCCACCGAACAATACAGACACCATCCTCAGGACACCCCCATTTTGTTTATTTACAAACATTTCAGGACACTGCGAGTGTTCTTAGAACAAATTCAACTTGCCAAAGAACAATACGGACAGCATCCTCAGAACACCCCCATTTTGTTAATTTACGAACATTTAACGGACACCACGTGTGTTCTTAGAACACTTTCAACTTGCCAGCGAACAATACGGACAGTGTCCTCAGAACACCCCCATTTTCTTAATTTTCGAACATTTCAGGACACCGCAAGTGTTCTTAGAACACATTCAACTTGCCAGCGAACAATACGGACAGCGTCCTCAGGACACCCCCGTTTTGTTAATTTACAAACATTTAGCGGACACCACGAGTGATCTTAGAACACATTCAACTTGCCACCGAACAATACAGACACCATCCTCAGGACACCCCCATTTTGTTTATTTACGAACATTTCAGGACACCGCGAATGTTCTTAGAAAACATTCAACTTGCCGAAGAACAATACGGACAGCGTCCTCAGAACAGCCCCATTTTGTTAATTTACGAACATTTAACTCACACCACAAGTTTTCTTAGAACACTTTTAACTTGCCAGCGAACAATACGGACAGTGTCCTCAGAACACCCCCATTTTGTTAATTTACGAACATTTCAGGACACCGCAAGTGTTCTTAGAACACATTCAAGTTGCCAGAGAACAATACGGACAGCCTCCTCAGGACACCCCCATTTTGTTAATTTACGAACATTTAGCGGACACCACGAGTGTTCTTAGAAAACATTCAACTTGCCAGAGAACAATACGAACAGCGTCCTCGGAATACCCCCATTTTGTTAATTTACGAACATTTAGCGGACACCGCGAGTGTTCTTAGAACACATTCAACTTGCCAGCGAACAATACGGACAGCGTCCTCAGGACACCCCCGTTTTGTTAATTTACAAACATTTAGCGGACACCACGAGTGATCTTAGAACACATTCAACTTGCCACCGAACAATACAGACACCATCCTCAGGACACCCCCATTTTGTTTATTTACGAACATTTCAGGACACCGCGAGTGTTCTTAGAAAACATTCAACTTGCCGAAGAACAATACGGACAGCGTCCTCAGAACAGCCCCATTTTGTTAATTTACGAACATTTAACTCACACCACAAGTTTTCTTAGAACACTTTTAACTTGCCAGCGAACAATACGGACAGTGTCCTCAGAACACCCCCATTTTGTTAATTTACGAACATTTCAGGACACCGCAAGTGTTCTTAGAACACATTCAAGTTGCCAGAGAACAATACGGACAGCCTCCTCAGGACACCCCCATTTTGTTAATTTACGAACATTTAGCGGACACCACGAGTGTTCTTAGAAAACATTCAACTTGCCAGAGAACAATACGAACAGCGTCCTCGGAATACCCCCATTTTGTTAATTTACGAACATTTAGCGGACACCGCGAGTGTTCTTAGAACACATTCAACTTGCCACCGAACAATACGGACACCGTCCTCAGGACACCCCCATTTTGTTTATTTACGAACATTTCAGGACACCGCAAGTGTTCTTAGAAAACATTCAACTTGCCAAAGAACAATACGGACAGCGTCCTCAGAACACCCCAGTTTGTTAATTTACGTCATTTAACGGACACCACGAGTGTTCTTAGAATACTTTCAACTTGCCAGCGAACAATACGGACAGCGTCCTCAGAACACCCCCATTTTGTTTATTTACGAACATTTCAGGACACCGCGAGTGTTCTTAGAACACATTCAACTTGCCAGAGAACAATACGGACAGCCTCCTCAGGACACCCCCATTTTGTTAATTTACGAACATTTAGCGGTCACCACGAGTGTGCTTAGAACACATTCAACTTGCCAAAGAACAATACGAACAGCGTCCTCGGAATACCCCCATTTTGTTAATTTACGAACATTTAGCGGACACCGCGAGTGTTCTTAGAACACATTCAACTTGCCACCGAACAATACGGACACCGTCCTCAGGACACCCCCATTTTGTTTATTTACGAACATTTCAGGACACCGCGAGTGTTCTTAGAAAACATTCAACTTGCCAAAGAACAATACGGACAGCGTCCTCAGAACACCCCCAGTTTGTTAATTTACGTCATTTAACGGACACCACGAGTGTTCTTAGAATACTTTCAACTTGCCACCGAACAATACGGACACCGTTCTCAGGACACCCCCATTTTGTTTATTTACGAACATTTCAGGACACCGCGAGTGTTCTTAGAAAACATTCAACTTGCCGAAGAACAATACGGACAGCGTCCTCAGAACACCCCCATTTTCTTAATTTACGAACATTTAACGGACACCACGAGTGTTCTTAGAACACATTCAACTTGCCACCGAACAATACGGACACCGTCCTCAGGACACCCCCATTTTGTTAATTTACGAACATTTCAGGACACCGCAAGTGTTCTTAGAACACATTCAACTTGCCAGAGAACAATACGGACAGCGTCCTCAGGACACCCCCATTTTGTTAATTTACGAACAGTAAACGGACACCACGAGTGTTCTTAGAACACTTTCAACTTGCCAGCGAACAATACGGACAGTGTCCTCAGAACACCCCCATTTTGTTAATTTACGAACATTTCAGGACACCGCGAGTGTTCTTAGAACACATTCAACTTGCCAGAGAACAATACGGACAGCGTCCCCAGGACACCCCCATTTTGTTAATTTACGAACATTTAGCGGACACCACGAGTGATCTTAGAGCACATTCAACTTGCCACCGAACAATACAGACACCATCCTCAGGACACCCCCATTTTGTTTATTTACGAACATTTCAGGACACAGCGAGTGTTCTTAGAAAACATTCAACTTGCCGAATAACAATACGGACAGCGTCCTCAGAACACCCCCATTTTGTTAATTTACGAACATTTAGCGGACACCACGAGTGTTCTTAGAACACTTTCAACTTGCCAGCGAACAATATGGACAGCGTCCTCAGAACACCCCCATTTTGTTAATTTACAAACATTTCACGACACCGCAAGTGTTCTTAGAAGACATTCAACTTGCCAGAGAACAATACAGACAGCGTCCTCAGGACACCCCCATTTTGTTAATTTACGAACATTTAGCGGACACCACGAGTGATCTTAGAACACATTCAACTTGCCACCGAACAATACGGACACCATCCTCAGGACACCCCCATTTTGTTTATTTACAAACATTTCAGGACACCGCGAGTGTTCTTAGAACACATTCAACTTGCCAAAGAACAATACGGACAGCATCCTCGGAATACCCCCATTTTGTTAATTTACGAACATTAAGCGGACACCGCGAGTGTTCTTAGAACACATTCAACTTGCCACCGAACAATACGGACACCGTCCTCAGGACACCCCCATTTTGTTTATTTACGAACATTTCAGGACACCGCGAGTGTTCTTAGAAAACATTCAACTTGCCAAAGAACAATACGGACAGCGTCCTCAGAACACCCCCAGTTTGTTAATTTTCAATATTTAACGGACACCAAGAGTGTTCTTAGAATACTTTCAACTTGCCAGCGAACAATACGGACAGCGTCCTCAGAACACCCCCATTTTGTTAATTTACGAACATTTCAGGACACCGCAAGTGTTCTTAGAACACATTCAACTTGCCAGAGAACTATACGGACAGCGTCCTCAAGACACCCCCATTTTGTTAATTTACGAACATTTAGCGGAACCCACGAGTGATCTTAGAACACATTCAACTTGCCACCGAACAATACATACACCATCCTCAGGACACCCCCATTTTGTTTATTTACAAACATTTCAGGACACTGCGAGTGTTCTTAGAACAAATTCAACTTGCCAAAGAACAATACGGACAGCATCCTCAGAACACCCCCATTTTGTTAATTTACGAACATTTAACGGACACCACGTGTGTTCTTAGAACACTTTCAACTTGCCAGCGAACAATACGGACAGTGTCCTCAGAACACCCCCATTTTCTTAATTTTCGAACATTTCAGGACACCGCAAGTGTTCTTAGAACACATTCAACTTGCCAGCGAACAATACGGACAGCGTCCTCAGGACACCCCCGTTTTGTTAATTTACAAACATTTAGCGGACACCCCGAGTGATCTTAGAAAACATTCAACTTGCCGAAGAACAATACGGACAGCGTCCTCAGAACAGCCCCATTTTGTTAATTTACGAACATTTAACTCACACCACAAGTTTTCTTAGAACACTTTTAACTTGCCAGCGAACAATACGGACAGTGTCCTCAGAACACTCCCATTTTGTTAATTTACGAACATTTCAGGACACCGCAAGTGTTCTTAGAACACATTCAAGTTGCCAGAGAACAATACGGACAGCCTCCTCAGGACACCCCCATTTTGTTAATTTACGAACATTTAGCGGACACCACGAGTGTTCTTAGAAAACATTCAACTTGCCAGAGAACAATACGAAAAGCGTCCTCGGAATACCCCCATTTTGTTAATTTACGAACATTTCAGGACACCGCGAGTGTTCTTAGAAAACATTCAACTTGCCGAAGAACAATACGGACAGCGTCCTCAGAACACCCCCATTATCTTAATTTACGAACATTTAACGGACACCACGAGTGTTCTTAGAACACTTTCAACTTGCCAGCGAACAATACGGACAGTGTCCTCAGAACACCCCCATTTTGTTAATTTACGAACATTTCAGGACACTGCAAGTGTTCTTAGAACACATTCAACTTGCCAGAGAACAATACGGACAGCCTCCTCAGGACACCCCCATTTTGTTAATTTACGAACATTTAACGGACACCACGAGTGTTCTTAGAACACATTCAACTTGCCAGAAAACAATACGGACAGCGTCCTCAAGACACCCCCATTTTGTTAATTTACGAACATTTAGCGGAACCCACGAGTGATCTTAGAACACATTCAACTTGCCACCGAACAATACAGACACCATCCTCAGGACACCCCCATTTTGTTTATTTACAAACATTTCAGGACACTGCGAGTGTTCTTAGAACACTTTCAACTTGCCAGCGAACAATACGGACAGTGTCCTCAGAACACCCCCATTTTCTTAATTTTCGAACATTTCAGGACACCGCAAGTGTTCTTAGAACACATTCAACTTGCCAGCGAACAATACGGACAGCGTCCTCAGGACACCCCCGTTTTGTTAATTTACAAACATTTAGCGGACACCCTGAGTGATCTTAGAACACATTCAACTTGCCACCGAACAATACAGACACCATCCTCAGGACACCCCCATTTTGTTTATTTACGAACATTTCAGGACACCGCGAGTGTTCTTAGAAAACATTCAACTTGCCGAAGAACAATACGGACAGCGTCCTCAGAACAGCCCCATTTTGTTAATTTACGAACATTTAACTCACACCACAAGTTTTCTTAGAACACTTTTAACTTGCCAGCGAACAATACGGACAGTGTCCTCAGAACACTCCCATTTTGTTAATTTACGAACATTTCAGGACACCGCAAGTGTTCTTAGAACACATTCAAGTTGCCAGAGAACAATACGGACAGCCTCCTCAGGACACCCCCATTTTGTTAATTTACGAACATTTAGCGGACACCACGAGTGTTCTTAGAAAACATTCAACTTGCCAGAGAACAATACGAACAGCGTCCTCGGAATACCCCCATTTTGTTAATTTACGAACATTTCAGGACACCGCGAGTGTTCTTAGAAAACATTCAACTTGCCGAAGAACAATACGGACAGCGTCCTCAGAACACCCCCATTATCTTAATTTACGAACATTTAACGGACACCACGAGTGTTCTTAGAACACTTTCAACTTGCCAGCGAACAATACGGACAGTGTCCTCAGAACACCCCCATTTTGTTAATTTACGAACATTTCAGGACACCGCAAGTGTTCTTAGAACACATTCAACTTGCCAGAGAACAATACGGACAGCCTCCTCAGGACACCCCCATTTTGTTAATTTACGAACATTTAACGGACACCACGAGTGTGCTTAGAACACATTCAACTTGCCAAAGAACAATACGAACAGCGTCCTCGGAATACCCCCATTTTGTTAATTTACGAACATTTAGCGGACACCGCGAGTGTTCTTAGAACACATTCAACTTGCCACCGAACAATACGGACACCGTTCTAAGGACACCCTCATTTTGTTTATTTACGAACATTTCAGGACACCGCAAGTGTTCTTAGAAAACATTCAACTTGCCGAAGAACAATACGGACAGCGTCCTCAGAACACCCCCATTTTCTTAATTTACGAACATTTAACGGACACCACGAGTGTTCTTAGAACACATTCAACTTGCCAGAGAACAATACGGACAGCGTCCTCAGGACACCCCCATTTTGTTAATTTACGAACATTTAGCGGACACCACGAGTGATCTTAGAGCATATTCAACTTGCCACCGAACAATACAGACACCAATGTCAGGACACCCCCATTTTGTTTATTTACGAACATTTCAGGACACAGCGAGTGTTCTTAGAAAACATTCAACTTGCCGAATAACAATACGGACAGCGTCCTCAGAACACCCCCATTTTGTTAATTTACGAACAGTAAACGGATACCACGAGTGTTCTTAGAACACTTTCAACTTGCCAGCGAACAATACGGACAGTGTCCTCAGAACACCCCCATTTTGTTAATTTACGATCATTTCAGGACACCACAAGTGTTCTTAGAACACATTCAACTTGCCAGAGAACAATACGGACAGCGTCCTCAGGACACCCCCATTTTGTTAATTTACGAACATTTAGCGGTCACCACGAGTGTGCTTAGAACACATTCAACTTGCCAAAGAACAATACGAACAGCGTCCTCGGAATACCCCCATTTTGTTAATTTACGAACATTTAGCGGACACCGCGAGTGTTCTTAGAACACATTCAACTTGCCACCGAACAATACGGACACCGTTCTCAGGACACCCCCATTTTGTTTATTTACGAACATTTCAGGACACCGCGAGTGTTCTTAGAAAACATTCAACTTGCCAAAGAACAATACGGACAGCGTCCTCAGAACACCCCCATTTTCTTAATTTACGAACATTTAACGGACACCACGAGTGTTCTTAGAACACTTTCAACTTGCCAGCGAACAATACGGACAGTGTCCTCAGAACACCCCCATTTTGTTAATTTACGAACATTTCAGGACACCGCAAGTGTTCTTAGAACACATTCAACTTGCCAGAGAACAATACGGACAGCCTCCTCAGGACACCCCCATTTTGTTAATTTACGAACATTTAGCGGTCACCACGAGTGTGCTTAGAACACATTCAACTTGCCAAAGAACAATACGAACAGCGACCTCGGAATACCCCATTTTGTTAATTTACGAACATTTAGCGGACACCGCGAGTGTTCTTAGAACACATTCAACTTGCCACCGAACAATACGGACACCGTTCTCAGGACACCCCCATTTTGTTTATTTAAGAACATTTCAGGACACCGCGAGTGTTCTTAGAAAACATTCAACTTGCCAAAGAACAATACGGACAGCGTCCTCAGAACACCCCCAGTTTGTTAATTTACGTCATTTAACGGACACCACGAGTGTTCTTAGAATACTTTTAACTTGCCAGCGAACAATACGGGCAGCGTCCTCAGAACACCCCCATTTTGTTAATTTACGAACATTTCAGGACACCGCAAGTGTTCTTAGAACACATTCAACTTGCCAGAGAACAATACGGACAGCGTCCTCAGGACACCCCCATTTTGTTAATTTACGAACATTTAGCGGACACCACGAGTGATCTTAGAGCACATTCAACTTGCCACCGAACAATACAGACACCATCCTCAGGACACCCCCATTTTGTTTATTTACGAACATTTCAGGACACAGCGAGTGTTCTTAGAAAACATTCAACTTGCCGAATAACAATACGGACAGCGTCCTCAGAACACCCCCATTTTGTTAATTTACGAACAGTAAACGGATACCACGAGTGTTCTTAGAACACTTTCAACTTGCCAGCGAACAATACGGACAGTGTCCTCAGAACACCCCCATTTTGTTAATTTACGAACATTTCAGGACACCGCAAGTGTTCTTAGATCACATTCAACTTGCCAGAGAACAATACGGACAGCGTCCTCAGGACACCCCCATTTTGTTAATTTACGAACATTTAGCGGACACCACGAGTGATCTTAGAGCACATTCAACTTGCCACCGAACAATACAGACACCATCCTCAGGACACCCCCATTTTGTTTATTTACGAACATTTCAGGACACAGCGAGTGTTCTTAGAAAACATTCAACTTGCCGAATAACAATACGGACAGCGTCCTCAGAACACCCCCATTTTGTTATTTTACGAACAGTAAACGGACACCACGAGTGTTCTTAGAACACTTTCAACTTGCCAGCGAACAATACGGACAGTGTCCTCAGAACACCCCCATTTTGTTAATTTACGAACATTTCAGGACACCGCAAGTGTTCTTAGAACACATTCAACTTGCCAGAGAACAATACGGACAGCATCCTCAGGACACCCCATTTTGTTAATTTACGAACATTTAGCGGACACCACGAGTGTTCTTAGAACACTTTCAACTTGCCAGCGAACAATATGGACAGCGTCCTCAG